>NW_025765357.1:0-189909 GCF_003918875.1 Haliotis rubra | reverse complement strand
GTGATACTACAGTAGGTGATACTAGGTGGGTGATACTACTGGTAGGTGATACTACTGGTAGGTGAAACTATGGTGGGTGATACTATGTAGGGTGATACAACAGGTGGGTGATACTACGGGGTGGGTGATACTATATGGGTGATACTACAGGTGGGTGATACTCTGAGTAGGTGATATTATGGGTGGGTAATACTACAGGTAGGAGGGTGATACTATGGGTGGGTGATACTACGGGTGGGTGATACTATATGTAGGTGATACTATGGTGGGTGATACTATATGTGGGTGATACTATGGGTGGAGTGATACTATATACTGGTGTGATACTATGGGTGGGTGATACAACAGGTGGGTGATACTATTGGTGGGTGATACTATATGTGGGTGATACTATGGGTGGGTGTGATACTACAGAGTAGGTAATACTATATGTAGTTGATACTACAGTGGAGTGATACTATGGGTGGAGTGATACTATGGGTGGGTGATACTATGGGAGTGGGTGATACTACAGGAAGGTGAGATACTATGGGTAAGGTGATGCTATGGGTGGGTAGTGATACTATGGGTGGAGTGATACTACAGGTAGGTGAAACTATGGGTAGGTGATACTATGGGTAGGTGATACTACAAGTAGGTGATACTATATGTAGGTGATACTATGGGTAGGTGATACTACAGGTAGGTGAAACCATGGGTAGGTGATACTATGGGTAGGTGATACAACAGGTAGGTGATACTATATGTAGGTGATACTGTAGGTAGGTGATACTATGGGTAGGTGATACTACAGGTAGGTGATACTATATGTAGGTGATACTATGGGTAGGTGATACTATATGTAGGTGATACTATGGGTAGGTGATACTATGGGTAGGTGATACTATAGGTAGGTGATACTATATGTAGTTGATACTATGGGTAGGTGATACTATGGGTAGGTGATACTATATGTAGATGATACTACGGGTAGGTGATACTATGGGTAGGTGATACTACAGGTAGGTGATACTATATGTAGGTGATACTATGGGTAGGTGATACTATATGTAGGTGATACTATGGGTAGGTGATACTATGGGTAGGTGATACTATATGTAGTTGATACTATGGGTAGGTGATACTATATGTAGGTGATACTATGGGTTAGGTGATACTATATGTAGGTTATACTATGGGTAGGTGAGACTATATGTAGGTGATACTATGGGTAGGTGATACTATATGTAGGTGATTGTGGGTGGTAATACTACAGGTAGGTGATACTATGGGTGGAGTGATACTACAGGTAGGTGATACTATATGTGGGTGATACTATGGTGGGTGGAGTGATACTATGTGTAGGGTGATACTACAGGTAGGTGATACTATATGTAGGTGATACTATTGGTAGGTGATACTATATGTAGGTGATACTATGGGTAGGTGATACTACAAGTAGGTAATACTATATGTAGTTGATACTACAGGTAGGTGATACTATGGGTAGGTGATACTACGGGTTGGTGATACTACGAGTAGGTGATACTACAGGTAGGTGATACTATGGGTAGGTGATACTATATGTAGGTGATACTATATGTAGGTGATACTACGAGTAGGTGATACTATGGGTAGGTGATACTACAGGTAGGTGATACTATGGGTAGGTGATACTACAGGTAGGTGATACTATATGTAGGTGATACTATGGGTAGGTGATACTATATGTAGGTGATACTATGGGTAGGTGATACTATGGGTAGGTGATACTATGGGTAGATGATTCTATGGGTAGGTGATATTGTATGTAGGTGATACTATGGGTAGGTGATACTATATGTAGGTGATACTACGGGTAGGTGATACTACGAGTAGGTGATACTACGGGTAGGTGATACTACGGGTAGATGATACTATGGGTGGGTGATACTATGGGTAGGTGATACTACGAGTAGGTGATACTACGGGTAGGTGATACTACAGGTAGGTGAAACTATGGGTAGGTGATACTATATGTAGGTGATACAACAGGTAGGTGATACTACAGGTAGGTGATACTATATGTAGGTGATACTAGAGGTAGGTGATACTACGAGTAGGTGATACTATGAGTAGGTGATATTATGGGTAGGTAATACTACAGGTAGTTGATATTATGGGTAGGTGATACTACAGGTAGGTGATACTATATGTAGTTGATACTATGGGTAGGTGATATTATGGGTAGGTAATACTACAGGTAGTTGATATTATGGGTAGGTGATACTACAGGTAGGTGATACTATATGTAGTTGATACTATGGGTAGGTGATACTATGGGTAGGTGATACTATATGTAGGTGATACTATGGGTAGGTGATACTATGGGTAGGTGATACTATGGGTAGATGATACTATGGGTAGGTGATATTGTATGTAGGTGATACTATGGGTAGGTGATACTATATGTAGGTGATACTACGGGTAGGTGATACTACGAGTAGGTGATACTACGGGTAGGTGATACTACGGGTAGGTGATACTATGGGTGGGTGATACTATGGGTAGGTGATACTACGAGTAGGTGATACTACGGGTAGGTGATACTACAGGTAGGTGAAACTATGGGTAGGTGATACTATATGTAGGTGATACAACAGGTAGGTGATACTACAGGTAGGTGATACTATATGTAGGTGATACTAGAGGTAGGTGATACTACGAGTAGGTGATACTATGAGTAGGTGATATTATGGGTAGGTAATACTACAGGTAGTTGATAGTATGGGTAGGTGATACTACAGGTAGGTGATACTATATGTAGTTGATACTATGGGTAGGTGATACTATGGGTAGGTGATACTATATGTAGGTGATACTATTGGTAGATGATACTATAGTGGTAGGTGATACTACAGGTGGGTGATACTTTATGGAGTGATACTATGGGTGGAGTGATACTGTGGGTAGGTGATACTACGAGTGGGTGATAATATGGTGGGTGATACTACAGGTAGGTGATATAGTTTATGTGAGTGATACTATGGGTAGATGTTACAGTGGGTGGGTGATACTGGATGAGTGATACTGTAGGTGATACTACAGTGGATAGGTGATACAGTGGGTGAGTGATACTGTCGGTAGATGTTACAGTGGGTAGGTGATATAGTGGGTGAGTGATACTGTCGGTAGATGTTACAGTGGGTATGTGTTACAGTGGGTGAGTGATACTGTCGGTAGATGTTACAGTGGGTGAGTGATACTGTCGGTAGATGTTACAGTGGGTGAGTGATACTGTCAGTAGATGTTACAGTGGGAATGTGTTACAGTGGGTGAGTGATACTGTTGGTAGATGTTACAGTGGGCATGTGTTACAGTGGGTGAGTGATACTCTCGGTAGATGTTACAGTGGGTATGTGTTACAGTGGGTGAGTGATACTATTGGTAGATGTTACCTTGGATTGAAGATACTGTAGTGAACTGTAGAAGACGTGCCACTCTGGGTAGGTCCTGCACTTTGTAGGTAATACAATGGGTAAGTGCCACAGTTAGTAGATGACTAGATATATGAGTGGTGTTCATGAAACAATTATCAGGGTTTGGCATGACCCATAATATTACATACTAAAAATAACTGGCTCTTCAAGTCCCATTGGATGCAAAAAAAGATATCATTATGGTTGTTGTAGTATGCACATTTGGTTTTAATGTTTATGTTCAATTTTCATCACTTTTCACTCAGTAAGTTGAACTGCAGACAAGACAAGATACCATCTGTACAGAAGAACCATGATTTACAGTGAACTGTTCTGAATTGTTTCAGCATCCTATGACAGCATGGGCTCTATCCCCACCTCAGACATCAGTCTCGAAACACAGACAACACAGGAGTCCACCTACCCCCACCGCTATCAACCACGGCCACATTTCAGTCAGCCTGTCATGCCTCAGGATGACCCGTTTGTCTCCCCTGCCTCTCACCTGGATGCTGATGGTCGGAAGAAGGAGAATGGCTTACCTCATCCCTATACTGCTGATGTGAAGCAGAGGCTGCAGTATGACACCATGGAAGCTCAACCTGTGCAGGAAGGCAGCACTGTGTCCATCACTGCAGGTGGTCAAGTGGTCACCACCAGCGAGAATCAAGTGCCCCAGCTGAAGTCTCTATCTCCCATACACAGCCAGTTCTCTGCCACAAGCAGGCCAGGTAGGCTTGGATTACCAGTTCATTGTCAACAGGGATAAGATTAGTGGGCTATATTGATGTAGCATTGTTGCAGTGACATGCTATCTTGGTATATATTTTGTACCCTGATGTGTTTATATTGAGGACTTTATCTTAGCATTGGGGATGGGTATTTGCCTTCACTTCTTAATATGTTGTATAGTACAGTAAATTCTCATGCAGAAAGGCATGAAATTCCCCACTTTACGTACAAGGATCTTAGTTTGCATCAGTATGCCTTCAAGTAGTCAGTGCTGTCAAATCTATTAGTAAATATTTAGTTTAATGTTCTGATTTCATTTTACGATTCAGGTGCTGTTGTTGCAGCAGGCAGGGCCCCTTCCAGTGATGTGCTGTCTGTGTTGCTGGAGCGTGGCAAGAAGCTGCGTGATGCAATGGCTGTGTCATCTGTTGACAGCCAGGACCAGCACAAGATGGTGGCAGCCGGAATCAGGCCACAGGACATTGTAGTCCCAGGGACTAAGGCCATAAATAGGTCAGTGTGCAGTTCTGGCAATGTTTGATGGCAAGTGTAATGGATCATTGAAGTAGGCAATGCTTGATGACAAGTGTAATGGATCATTGAAGTAGGCAATGTTTGATGACAAGTGCAATGGATCATTGAAGTAGGCAATGCTTGATGATAAGTGTAAGAAATGATTAAAATGATTGATGTATGTTGGAAAGTGTAAGGGATGATTGAGGTGTGCAATGCTTGATGGAAAGTGTAATGGATGATTGAAGTGTGCAATGCTTGATGGAAAGTGTAATGGATGATTGAAGTGTGCAATGCTTGATGGAAAGTGTAATGGATGATTGAAGTGTGCAATGCTTAGTGGAAAGTAATGGATGATTGAAGTGTGCAATGCTTGATGGAAAGTGTAATGGATGATTGAAGTGTGCAATGCTTGATGGAAAGTGTAATGGATGATTGAAGTGTGCAATGCTTGATGGAAAGTGTAATGGATGATTGAAGTGTGCAATGCTTAATGACAAGTGTAATGAATGATAGAGGTGTACAATGCTTGATGGAAAGTGTAATGGATGATTGAAGTGTGCAATGCTTGATGGAAAGTGTAATGGATGATTGAAGTGTGCAATGCTTGATGGAAAGTGTAATGGATGATTGAAGTGTGCAATGCTTGATGGAAAGTGTAATGGATGATTGAAGTGTGCAATGCTTAGTGGAAAGTAATGGATGATTGAAGTGTGCAATGCTTGATGGAAAGTGTAATGGATGATTGAAGTGTGCAATGCTTGATGGAAAGTGTAATGGATGATTGAAGTGTGCAGTGCTTGATGGAAAGTGTAATGGATGATTGAAGTGTGCAATGCTTAATGACAAGTGTAATGAATGATAGAGGTGTACAATGCTTGATGGAAAGTGTAACGGATGATTGAAGTGTGCAATGCTTGATGGAAAGTGTAATGGTTGATTGAGGTGTGCAATGCTTGATGGCAAGTGTAATGGTTGATTAAAATATGGAATGCTTGATGGCAAGTGTAATGAATGAAGTTGGCAATGCTTGATGGAAAGTGTAATGGTTGATTGATGTAGGCAATGCTTGATGGCAAGTGTAATGAATGGTTGAAGTGTGCAATGCTTGATGACAAATGTAATGGATCATTGAAGTAGGCAATGTTTGTTGGCAAGTGTAATGGATCATTGAAGTATGCAATGTTTGATGACAAGTGTAATGGATCATTGAAGTAGGCAATGTTTGATGACAAGTGTAATGGATCATTGAAGTATGCAATGTTTGATGGTAAGTGTAATGGATCATTGAAGTAGGCAATGTTTGATGACAAGTGTAATGGATCATTGAAGTAGGCAATGCTTGATGACAAGTGTAATGGATCATTGAAGTAGGCAATGTTTGATGGTAAGTGTAATGGATCATTGAAGTAGGCAATGTTTGATGACAAGTGTAATGGATCATTGAAGTAGGCAATGTTTGATGGCAAGTGTAATGGATCATTGAAGTAGGCAATGTTTGATGACAAGTGTAATGGATCATTGAAGTATGCAATGCTTGATGTCAAGTGTAATGGATCATTGAAGTAGGCAATGTTTGATGACAAGTGTAATGGATCATTGAAGTAGGCAATGTTTGATGACAAGTGTAATGGATCATTGAAGTAGGCAATGTTTGATGACAAGTGTAATGGATCATTGAAGTAGGCAATGTTTGATGACGAGTGTAAGAAATGATTAAAATGATTGATGTATGTTGGTAAGTGTAAGGGATGATTAAGGTAAGAAATGCTTGATGTTTGTTAATAGGAGCAGCTCTACTGGAAGTTTGCTGAAGGAAATTCTACTTGCTGAGAAAGATGCAGCTAGTGTTGTCATGGCAACTGATGACGTGATAGCCAATGACATTAATGCTAAAACTGTTGATATGGTGGTTGGCTCTCCATTGCAAAAAAATGATTTCAAGGTGAGTGTCCGATACACCCTGAGATACAGCCTGTGACACACCCTGTGATTCACTCTTTGATAAACCTTCTGGCCCCAATTTCTCGAAACAAACTTAAGTCTGAGGTTTGACTTAAGTTAGAGTTTTTACTCAAATTTGAGAAAACGCAGGGAAATGAATTTCCCAGAATGAACAGAAATCGACATCAATCTCAAACATGGAAGACAATTTGCGTTTGGGGGATAGATTACTCAAGTTGTTTGGGCTTCTTTATTTTAAAAATGCAGTTGAGTTAAAAATTCAGCTGTTTTAAATTGTAAAACTCAGTTTGAAATTTGAGTAAAAACTTAAGTTTGTTTTAAGAAAACGGGGCCTGATACACCAGTGATGAATCCTGTGATGCACCCATTTAAGTGAGTGAGTGAATGAGTGAGTTTAATTTTATGCAACTTTTAGCAATATTCTATCAATATCACGGCATGGACACACATTGTTTGGGTTTCACACATTGTACCCATTGTACACATTGTACCCATGTGGGGAATCGAACCCAGGTTCTCGGAGTGACGAGCAAACACTAGGCTACTCCACCGGCCCCCCATTTAAGTAATATAGTGTCAGGGTATATGTTTAAGATCATTGGAGCTTGATAAAGGTATTAGTTTTATTATGTTGAATTCATGGTTTCTGCATCCTCACGTTTGGCTGATGTGTTTTTTGTGCTGTAGATGTTTCAACTTCTGAATGGAGGTAGCCCAGGCACGAGTGTGTCGAGCGACGCTGCTGATCTGAGTGAGACTGGAGACCCGATTCAGGAGGACGCCATCCTGCAGGAGCTGTTCTACAGACACTCGGTGAGCTCCATGATACTGCTGCCCACTGAATGTTACATATGTTTGGAATCATACCAGCGGTATCACTTTAGTCCTGAACATAGGTCATGTATTGGTGCTCACGATATCAGTCACTCGATTGTCTGGTTCAGACTTGATTATTTACAACCTGCTATCAATAGCTGCAAGTTTTCTAAGTATGATGTTAAAAAACAAACGAGCAAATGGATCATTTGATTGCTGTCTGTTGCTAATAGCAACCAGGCATTATAGAAACCGGCCATAGCTTCTGAAAGGATGTTTTGATGTTTACAGGAGAGTGATGGCAGTGTTCTGACTGAGATGAGCGGGGATGAGAGGGACAATCCTGTCAACACCAGTCTTGTCTCAATGGAGGATCCTGCTAATGTGGTGGGTAGATTCTGTCTTGTCCAGCCTTCCCTGTAGTCCTCACTGTCTAGACATATATTATGTATTATCTTCATTCAAAACATGGAATAACACTACTGTTTTAGCATTTTTACCCCATCTGTCTGAAAGTCTAGTAAGATTATATCATGGCCTGCATGTTCCACATTCATGAAAATCTTCTGCTTAGAAACCACTGGACCCATGAAATTGACTTACCATACTTTTTCTCTATGTTAAAATCTGATTTAGAATTCTTAAGTAACCCATGATTGTCATTAGACGTGACTAACAGGAAGAGGTGGTCAGGCTCATTGACTTAAATGATATATGTCAATCACTGGATTGTCTGGTCAGAGATTACTGCCATCATATAGCTGGAACATTGCTGAGAGCAACAAACAACAAGTCTGGTGCCCAGTCCTCTGAGCAGGTGTTCATTGTTGCTTTGTCCTTACAGAGAGCCCTCCATCGAGAAGATCTTCACTGTCCAGCCTGTCACTTCAGTTTCCAGTAGAAGAGAAGAAGAAGCCAAAGAGATCCACCTCAAAAACTCGAAAAAAGTTGAGGACAAGAGAAAAAACCAAAGGTTGTAAGGTTCAGAGGTCAAGGTCATCGTCACATTCAAGATCAAGATCAAGAACAAGAACACGTTCTAAGTTGAGACAGAGAGCCAGTAGTGCTAGTGATGCAAGTGACAATGATGTTCCAAGTACCCCAAGGTCAGAGGTGTCTGTGTGTCCTTCGACATGGCATGCATCAGATGTAGATGACCCAATCCAAGGTGAGCACCTTGCAGCCATGTATGTGAATAGTGATGTGTGTTGTATGTCAAAGTATGTGATCAGTATCAGTATTTGATTAAATGTGTTGATACAAGTATTCTGATAGTATATCATTGAAAAACGAGAATGTTTCTTCTACTCGCAGACGTTCCCAAGTCAAAGACAGTGGATGGACTGAGTGTGGAGAGACTGACGCTACTCGGACGCGTCCATGTGGCACGGGTCAGTGTGGATACGCTAACCTTGCATGTGGATCAGGACACGTCACTTGTCAGCAACCAGAGCAGCAAGGCAAACAAAGGAAAACGGAAAGGAAAACCACCCAGACCAACCAGCAAGTCGAAAAAACCTTGGTAGAAATTATTTCCCACTTTAGAGCTTATTCATTAAACACTTGCACACACTTACTCACACACTTGCATGTATGTGCACACACCAAGTGATTGAGTATTGGTATCAACAGTGTAAAATCTCTTCATGGTGTTAGATGGATGACATTGTATTGTTTCCTTCTCATGTTACAGCACCTACTTCATAGAATATCAGTTTCCAGTTGTGGCGACCTCCAGAGACAAATACTCACCCAATACCATGGCAACAGAGGTCATGAGAGTGGCTTCCAAGAACATTAAAAATAATGGTACAGTCAGTTTTGTCCACTTTGAGTCTTTAACTCAGCCTTCCGCACAAACCCGATATCCAAAATGTTCACATCTCCTAGTTGTAGATAATCCTTTGACTTAATATGTCACTTCAGCTCCTCTTTTCTTTAATTTGTCATAATTAATCAAATACTGGAAATGTGGACAGGTTTAATGGCATGTTTTGTTACTGTGACAGTACTAAACAGAAATTCCATTAATATGGCTTCTGCAGGGATGCAGAGTTCGAACCCGTGAAGGTCTGGGTTAGAATTAATCTTCAGTAACCCATGCTTGTCGTTAGAGGCGACTAAAGGTATCGGGTGGTCAGGCTCGCTGGCTTGGTTGACATATGTCATTGGTTCCCAATTGCGAAGATCGATGCTCATGCCGTTGATCACTGGAATGTCTCGTCCAGGTTCGATTATATACAGACCACCGCCATATAGCTGGAATATTGCTGAGTGCGGTGTAAAGCTAAGCTCACTCACTCACTACAGAGTGAGAGTGTGCTCGAACCGATGTTGAGTATGAGTTGGTAGATCAGGCAGCTGTAATTGTCTGACTTGATGGCCTGGTTCACCCTAGACTATGTACAGGCTGCTGTGATATCGTTGGAATATTGCTGACTGGAGTGTTGATGCACATTCACTCACGCCCCCAACATGACGTGGAAATCAACTGCTCTTTTTGGTGTTTCAGTCGTGACATTCAGTCATCGGTCCGTTTTCCCCATCATGTTTGATGGCAGCTCCATTGAGAAATGGTGGAAATCTGCGCTTGTGTTTAAAGTCTTCTCCAGAGAGGCAGGACAGAAGATTGTAAGTTTCACTGTAAACAATTTGTCTCTCCAATGACTGATTAAGACTGATAACTAATGACTTTAATCAAACACAATATGGTCAGTAATTAGATTGGAAAAGATAATGTTGATTAATCAGCCTGGGAATTTTGAGGTAGAAAAAGCTTCATGCTTCCCCTGGTTGACAATGCGTCACTGTACAGCCTGGTATGGATAGATGAGACCTGGTTGGCAGAGTGTCACTGTATCCCTGGTATGGATAGATGTGACCTGGTTGACAACGTGTAACTGTACCCCTGGTATGGATAGATGTGACCTGGTTGACAGCGTGTCACTGTACCCCTGGTATGGATAGATGTGACCTGGTTGACAGCGTGTAACTGTACCCCTGGTATGGATAGATGTGACCTGGTTGACAGCGTGTAACTGTACCCCTGGTATGGATAGATGAGACCTGGTTGACAGCGTGTAACTGTACCCCTGGTATGGATAGATGTGACCTGGTTGACAACGCGTAACTGTACCCCTGGTATGGATAGATGTGACCTGGTTGACAACGTGTAACTGTACCCCTGGTATGGATAGATGTGACCTGGTTGACAACGTGTAACTGTACCCCTGGTATGGATAGGTGTGACCTGGTTGACAACGTGTAACTGTACCCCTGGTATGGATAGGTGAGACCTGGTTGACAGCGTGTCACTGTACTCCTGGTATGGATAGATGAGACCTGGTTGACAGCGTGTAACTGTACCCCTGGTATGGATAGATGAGACCTGGTTGACAGCGTGTAACTGTACCCCTGGTATGGATAGATGTGACCTGGTTGATAGAGTCTTACTGTTACCCTGGGCCTCCTTTCACAAAGCACTAAGTGTGATCGTAAGTCAGCTAAGGTAACCTTAGTGCAATGTTAAAGAATGGGAATTAAGGTTAACCTTAGTAAAGATTGCTTCATGAAGGAGCCCCTGGTATGGATAGGCGTGACCTGGTTGATAGTGTGTCACTGTACCCCTGGTATAGATAGATGTGTCCAGGTTGATAGTGTGTCACTGTACCCCTGGTATAGATAGATGTGTCCAGGTTGATAGTGTGTCACTGTATCCCTGGTATGGATAGATGTGTCCCGGTTGATAGTGTGTCACTGTACCCCTGGTATAGATAGATGAGACCTGGGACTCCTTTCACATAGTAACCTTTACTAAGGTTAACCTTTACTCCTATTCTTTAACATTGCACTAAGGTTATCTTAGTGACTTAGAATCACCTTAGTGCTTTGTGCCAGGAGGCCCTGGTTGACAGTGTGTCACTGTACCCCTGGTATGGATAGTGACCGCTGGTGTTCTGGTCAACCTTCATCATTTACAGGCTGACAGCATGTAGCTGAAATACTGTTGGATAGTGTGTAAAAACACACTCTCATTATGTTTTTGACAAATGACCTACTATGTTTGACTGTGTCCTGCTAGCCAACACCGGTGGGGTCGTGCGGAGTGTCCCTTAAGTCCATCCTCAAGTCGGACAGTCTGTGCAGTGACCGGCAGCTGGAGGTCAGGGAGTCCAGTAGAAATTCATCCCTCAACTCCTCACTGCGCCACAATAGTCTGTGTGGAGTCTTCGGGCATCTCAAGGTGAGATATGATTATAAACTGATAGCTGGGTCAGCAAGAATGCATGTTGAGAATGCTGTCAAGTTCCCACAGAGTCAGATCAGACCATAATGTGGATTATCATTGGATATTGAGTTGAAAATAGGATACATTTGCAGAAAAGACTGAAACTTGTTATAAGAGTTTCTGTATATACCATTTTGAACATTGTGTCCCTATAATTATCATATAATGTATCATCTGATGAAGGTACAGGATTTAGCCCTGGAGCAGTGTGCATGTACAGTAAAAATCATTTCAGCCATAATATTCCTTGTGTTAATTCTGTCAATCTTCTGAATGCCTGTAAATACTCAATTATCGTTACAACTTTAGACGGTGGTGGAGCTAGCCTCGGATCACCGGGAGTTTGCTACGGCTCTTGCTAAGACCAAGCTGGTGGAGATGAGTGGCAAGGCAAAGATAGTTCCGATCCCCGAACCTGCTCCATCGTCTCAGACAGCCGGCAGCCTCAACTCTCTCCCTCCTCCACCATTTGTAGTGCAGGCCAGGCATGCAGGTGAGGTGTTATCATTGGGGATATTGGATTATTTGTCTCTATCAATTAACAGCCTGTCAACATAGTAACTTCTGTGTTCTTGTAGCATGTGTGTTTATGTTTGTTAGTCTCTTATAGCTTACTGTGGGGCTGCTGTCTTATATCACACTCTATTATGTGTCTTTGATGACATATTGTGTGGTTTCTGTGATAACATGTTGTGATAGCCACTATCTGATAACATGTTCAGTCTCTGTGAATTTCAATTCAATATTTCAGAGGCCTAATGTTTTGCGTGGTATAGTGTCAAGATGACTAATATTCATGTTTTCTGGAATAGATTCTTTATCATTTAAGGGACATATTTAGCTCTATGTATATAAAGAGGTTATTGTAGTATTCATGAACGGGACATATTTTTTCAGATTTCCTTGCCCAGTCGTCGTCTTCTCAAGAAAGCAAACCAATGCCTTCATTATCAGCTCAATCATCCAATCATATTTCACAACCTTTCAACAACGATACCTCCAGCATTGCTCAGATATCATCAGTCAATCATCTACAGCAACTCCATTCCGTCCAGCTGCAGACTGTCAGTCAGCCCCAAACCAACAACCAACCAGAAGTGAGTTCTTATTTCTACCAGTTCCATCATAATCTCGTTTTAGAAAGGGTTAATGACAACTTTGACTATAGATGGTGATGATGATGATCATCATGATTTTGATGATTATGATGCCAGCAGCAGCAAGACATTCTTTTTCATAGAGATCGGTCCTTGTATTACATATTATGCATTTTCCGCTGAAAATGTCCCAGACAGTTGTATCAATGTTTTTTGAATAAAAAATATTGTACCAATAAATACAAATCTTTTTATTTATTATACGCCCCCACCTCGTGGAGTTACCTCCAAGCGCATACGCACCAACTGCTTAGCACCTAGACCCGATCATCATTCCTTCTGCTGTCACCGCCGTGATAATGGATGTCGCGGCAGAGCTGAACTCTTTGAAGTTAAGAGACTGATGTCTGGGACACCACCACCTGTATGTATGGTCTTTATATTGTCCTTCAAAGGAACAGTAAGGCTTTGGCGGTTCGGTTGTCTCATAATTGTGACTTTGTATTCCTTATTTTACGCTTAACTTTCCCGTGGTTTACGACGTGTTGCTATTCCATGGCGGAAGTTTTATGTGGCACGGGTTGTAATATTGCGTTTAAACCTACTATTTCTTCCCCGTGGTCGATTCACGTATTTTTCAATGTTTTGTACATGTATATTATGCTGCTGGTCCGCTGTTAGCTACATGGTTGCGTAGATTGCTTTTAGGAGTTTTCGGTTGTACTGTCTGGGCAGGCAGTATTCCTCTTGCAGACCGGCCATGATAAGTGTCTAGTGTGCCTTGAAAAGGCGGCTATACCCTGACGCTAAGGCGTAGATATGTATGGCTTCTCCCCCCGAGCCCAGAAGAGGCGGGCTGCAGACTTTCTCTTCTATTGGGAAATCCGAGAGCCGGGAGGGGAACTGACCCAGGTCCCCCTGTCTAAAGCTAAAAAGCCAAAAAGTAAAGGCAGAAAGGCTAGATCGCGCAGTCAGTCGCCTTCCACTGCTCCTAGCGGTTTCGACATGTCTCTAATCACGCAATTATTCCAGCAGCACATGGACTCGGTGAAGTCCCTTGTTCACGAGTCCGTTGACTCCCTAGTCCCCCTCTCGGAGTTGGCGCAGGGTCCGTTGAGGATTCCTGGGGTTCCGGTCCCTGCGCCGTCCCGCCCCATGAGAGCGGAGGTACCAGTTTTGCCTAGTCTTCCTCCTGCATCTCGGGACCGGAGTTCGAGCGTGGTGTCGGGCACTGGAGCAGGGCGCTGCTTCAGTTCTTCCCTTCCCTCTGCGTCTGGTGCGCGGCCGCCCACCGAGTCGGGGTTCGGGTCCTCTTCGCGAGGAGACCAAGCCTCGGACTCGGGCTCGGGCGCCGAGTCCATGGATATTGGGGAGGTCGAGGAGCCAGAGGGTGCCTTCCGTTTCTCGACGGTTCTGAAGGAAGTCCGGCTACGCATTGCCGAGTACATTCCCCAGGCCGCGGTGCCTACCAGCCGCTCGGATTCGACTGAGTTCCGCTTACCAGGCGAGGCGTTTGCCCCTAGGCAACCCACGCAGACGCTGCTCCGCATTCTGCCGTCCTTCTGCCGTGTTCAATTCGGTCGCCCTGGGGGGAGGCTCAGCTTCCACCGGAGCATCTCCGGCTGCCAGGCAAGGGCGTTTGACGCCACCTTTTGCCCTCGCGGTCACCCCCCTGCGGCATGCTTACCGGACCTACGAGGAGGTTTACCGGAACGCTATGCAGCAGGTGCGGGTGGTGGTCCACGAGGCCTACCTCTCCTTGATTCAGAGGTCGGCCCTGGAGGCGGAGGGGTATGCTGGAGACGTTTCTCAGCATGTTGTTCTCCTCCGTCAACTTTCCGAAGTGCAGGCCCACCTCGCGCGCGACTCCTTGCCGTCGGCCGCGACGACGGTGATGTGCGCAGGGGGATGCGCAAGCTGTGGCTGTCGACGTCTCGGTACTCGGCGGCTACACTGCAGACCTTGCTGGCCCTCCCCTATCGTCTGGGAGCGACGCTGTTTCCTGGGGCCCAGCAGGTCATCCCGGAGGCTGCCACTGCAGCTACCTCCTTCAAGGACTCCAAGGCCTTGTTGGAGCAGCCGCGGGCTTCTCGCCCCCGCGCTCCTGTTCCGGCTTCCTCCTCCGGGGTGCACCCTACACCCGAGTCTGCTGGCTGGCTTCGGCCGCTTGGCAGGGGTAGGCAGAGGAGCCGTCCCGCCCAGGGTAAGGGCAAGGCGCAGTCCTCTTCGACTGGCTCCCAGCCTTTACGCGGGCGCGGGAGGTCTGCCCCGACCTCCCGTTAACCCATCAGGCTGTCGACGTGTGTCACTCCCAGTCAGCTCCGCTACTCAGGACCACTCACGCACTCTTACCCAACGTCCCAGTGGGAGGCTGCCTCTCTCTATTCCTGCCAGAGTGGGAGAAGGCTACAAGCAACATTTGGGTGCTGTCCACCGTCAGTGTCGGCCATTTACCACTGTGGAATTGAGGTCCGCCGCACTCCGGTGCCGTCATGTCAGGTATGGGCAGACATACTGTGCGACGAAGTCCAGGCTTTGCTGGACAAATCCGCTATAGAGCGCATACCACCGGGCGAGGAACAGGCAGGATTTTACTCCACGTACTTCCTCGTTCCAAAGAAAGACGGCGGGTTCCGTCCCATTCTCAACCTCAAGGGGTTGAATCGCATGCTCGAAGTTCCATCCTTCAAGATGGAGACACTGCGCTCGGTGATCTCCTCTGTTCAGCCCGGCGATTGGCTCACGTCAATCGACCTCAAGGATGAGTATCTGCATGTGCCCATACATCCATCGTTCAAGCAGTACCTTCGGTTCTCTTATGTATTACCAATTCACGGTGCTCCCCTTCGGCATATCCACTGCCCCCAGGGTGTTCACCAAGCTCATGTTAGTGCCAGCTACCCTCGCTCGTTCGCAAGGAAGGCGTTGTTACCCCTACCGGGACGACTGGTTGCTTGGTGCACTGACACAGCCAGCGAGCCTAGATTCTACTCACAAGGTGATAGACATTCTAGTTCGACTGGGGTGGATCCTCAACCTCAAGAACTCCGACCTGGTACCCATCCAGGTCTTGGTTTTTCTCAGGGCGAGGTTCCAAACTCAAGGATCTTGTTTCCTTGTTGCCCGACCGTATCACCAGAGTATGGGAGATGGTGTCTTCGCTCTCTCTCCCAGCCCCAGGCACCAGCACGGACTTGGCTCGCAGTACTGGGCCATGGTGGCTTACTATCTCTGTAGTGTGGCGGGCGCGGTTGAGGATGCTCTATACAGCAAGCTTTGGCGAAGTTCAGGGTTCACTCAGAGGACCTGGAGCGAGTCTCACAGTCCCCGGTGGTTGTCTCCTCACCTTCAGTGGTGGACCAATGTCGGGAATCTCTCCAAGGGGGTCCCCTTTGAAATCCCCCGACGCCAGCTCTACAGTTCAGACCGAGCGCGCCCTCACGGGCTGGGGTGTGTTCTGGGCAGTCTGTCGGCGTCCGGACTCTGGTCCGAAGTTTCAAGCCCACCTTCACATCAACGTTTGGAACTGAGAGCTGTGCGCGGTTGGTTTTCGAAGCGCCTCGAGAGCATGTCCAGGGCCAGGTGGTTCGCCTTCAGTTGGACAACCAGACGGCTATGTGTCGCATATCCTGAAACAAGCGCGGTACGGTGTCCCGAAATAGCCTCCGGAGACATGGGACTTTCTCCTCTGGTGCTACCAGTGCGCATTGTCAGGTACTCCTGTTTATTTCCCCGGGTTGAGAACGGCGCGCAGCAGACGCCTTCTCTCGCGGATCCTGGCCCCGCACGAGTGGATGCTCGAACGGCAGATATTCAGAGTTATCTCCCAGTTGTACAGGTCGTTCCAGGTGGATCTGTTTGCGTCCGGCGGGACGAATCAGACACCCGTGTTCTGCTCTCGAATTTCGGTCCCGAGGGCGTTAGCTGCCGACGCCTTCCTGCTGGATTGGACGGGCAAAGTGCTCTGGGAGTTCCCGCCGTTACCACTCACTCCCCGTGTCCTCTCTCAGCTGTCCACCCAGCCAGCCCGGCTGCTTGTGCTACTGGCATCGCTTTGGCTGTCACAGAGCTGGTTTCCGGTATTTCTCAGGCTCAGCCCCCTGTTCTATTACCTTTGCGACCAGTGACATTCTCACTCAGAATGGCGCGCCACACCCCAATCCACGGATTCAATGGGTGGCTTGGCCTCTGTCAGGTCTAGCCTCGAGGCACGCGGAATTCCTGCAGCAGTTGCAGACACAATTCTGGCTTGGAGGCGGATTCACAAACGCTCAGTACGAGGATAGGTGGTCCCGCCATGCTCTGGTGTTCAGATAGGCGCATTGCAGATCCCTTTTTCTGGATTTAGTCCCAGTATTGAGTTTTTGCAAGCTCGCTTGGAAGAAGGCCTGGCGGGTTTCCAACACCATTCGTGGCTACCCATCGCTATTTCCACTTTTCACACCCTGTCGATGGTGCTCTTCTGGGGCACCTCTCTCGCATACAGCGCTTTTAGCTGGCGTGGATCGGGTTCACCTGCTGTCAGGCTTAACCATCCCACCTTGATTTGTCAATTGTGCTCGATTAGCTGTCCGTCCTACGCTCTCACACCTATCGGCCTATTTCCATTCAGTTGTTAACCTGGAAGGCTGTATTTCTGGTGGCGTAACATCTGGCGTAGGGTTGGCGACTTTACATGCTATGTCGTCCGACCCGGGCGCTGACTGTGTTCCACACTGATCGCGGTCAGTATTCGCCCCGATACTTCTACCGCCCGAAGGTCGATCACGCTTCCATGTGACAGCTCCTATCAAACTTCCTACTCTTACCCAGCCTTCCACATCGGGACCTCCTCCTACGAAGCGCCACCCGCTGATGTCCGTGAAGACTCTCAAGGTCTATATCAAACGAACACAGGGATCCGTACGGGTACCAATCTGTTCTGTTGTTACGGTGGCGGGAAGGCTGGTGTGCCAGCGAGCAAGCATACTTTGTCTCGCTGGCTCGTCTCGGTCATTTGTGCTGCATATCAGGCTAAGGGCAAGCCTCCCCCTGAGGGGTTGAAGGCTCACTCGGTCAGGGCAGTAGCCACGCCAAAAGCTTTTGCATCGCACTCCCCATTGAAGAGATCTGCTCTGCCGCCATTTGGAGCCGCCTAGCACGCTTATTCGCACTATCAGCTTCTGGATACACATTCTCGTGAATCGCATGCGAGCTTTGGCCGTTTTCTCTCGGTGACAGTGTCCTGCCACCCTGACCATCGTCTTGGTTCATTGGTTTTGTTGACGCTGCTATTCAATATTGTGTTTTATTGACATGTCCGCTGCTGGGTGTATAACCTCCTTCGATCCTCTACGGAGACTATGGTCGGTCGCGTGGAGCTGCTTCTCACGGTGTTTCTAATTGACCACAAGGTGGTGGGTTTGTTTACATTCGCACCACATGCTTAATTCTTATGCTAACCTGCGAGGTTGTCTATGAGTACATTTCCTCCTGTCGGTTACCCTCCCATAATGCCTCTCAAGGAAGCCTGTAAACCGACATGTGACAGGTGAGTGATTATGGCGCTGTTACATTATTCAGATTAACAATCGCTATTTGTATGTGCTTTGACAGAATTCCTCCTCCCCCTGGCCTCCGGTCTTTGGGGAGTCTGTGTTTATGATATTATACCCCAAGGACGATCATCTCTATGAAAAGAATTAACCAAACCTGAAGAGGTTTTCAATTCTTTGAAGAGAGTCGTCCTTGGGGTAGGGCATCCCGCCTCCCCGCAATTCTGTTCACTGATTTATTCAGCAGAAGGAATGATGATACGGGCCTAGGTGCTTACCCAGTTGGTGCGCATGCACAACGGGAGGTAACTCCACGAGGTGGGGGCCGTATAATAAATAAAAAGATTTTTATTTATTGTACAATATTTTTATTCAGAAACATTGATACAACTGTCACAGGACATTTTCAGCCGGAAAATGCATAATTTTTCCTTATCCTGACTCATGCTCTTTTGCTTGTCTTCTTCTTCTTGCGAACATAGTGGAAACACTTGTATCTCCCTAATTGAAGTTCCCTTCAATAAAGAAATCACTAATTAGTACTCACCCAGCGCGGGAATGAGGGCGCCACCTCCACCCATGTGCCTCACTCTCTCCTTCTTCGCCCAATGAGCAGGAAGTGAGAGCACCTGTGTCTCCCTACACACTATATCCTTTGGTTATTTTTTACTTAATTACCTCTTATAGTTTACTATAGAGGTGTAGCTAGTATCCTTCATCAATATGTATTGATAATTATTCGTTTTTCTACGGTTTATTCACGGATTTCCGTGATTGTTAAGCTAGTTTACGTTGATGAAAATCTTACGGTTTTCTGCTGCTGACCCGCATTTAATATGCCCTAGCTGTACTGCGCACGCTTTTGCGCTTTTATTCACGCTGCAGTTACTGTATTAATCTTATCTAATTCTGCATTTTATAAATATCATCTTTATGCTTTGAGACGCCACGCGAGCAGATAGGTCACGTAAGCAGAGTCTAGCCATGACTGATACACCTGACCCCTCGCCAGTCTACTGCTGTTGGTCGCACCCTCCGCCTGGTGTTCCTCTAGAGCGGTGGAAAGGCATGGGACGAAGTCCGCTTCCAAGAAGCCCCCTGCTTCCCCAGACATCCCGCCGTCCGCATCCAAGACTAGAGGGTTTTACTTCATCGCAACGCAGACTCTGCACTTCCAGGCAGCGCCGACCTCTGAGGGGAATTTCAACGGTCTGCTAGACTTTCTCAGCCGAGATTGTTCCTGTCGAGATTTGGGCCTGTATGATGATGAGCCGATCATCATACCTGATGTACATCAAAGAATGACCAATGTCAGCAACAGTGAGGTCAGCGCAGATCAACATGCAGCCTGATGTACCTGAGGCCCGATGTCCGATGATCTTCCTCATCGAGGGTCCTGTCGCTACCAACGCAGATAGGGCAGCAACTACTTCATCGCAGATCGCCCCAGACAACCTGATGCGCCAGATTATGAAGATGGTGTAAGACTGCTACGGTCTGGAGAGGTAACCAGCCTCGAGCCTTCGCTGGCTCTCCAACGACGCCACATCAGAGGGACTGCTACAAAACCATCGTTTCAGGGTTACCTTCGGAAGGTCGCCACAGCCCACCTCCACGGACCCAGATGTTCAGCATTCGCCGAAAGCCTTCACGGCGACAACTAGATCACCACCTACCTTGGACGCCGATGATCAACGCCAGCGGACTTCCCAGACTTCACGAAAGCCTTCATGAAGGTCGGTCGCCGCCTTCCCAGGACTGGACGCAGATGAAGCTTCGCGAAGGTCTTCATGAAGGGCATCAGTAACTTGTCGCCCAGGGAAAAGCCTCCGCAAAGGGCAACCCAGCCCATAGCGAACACTTCGCTAAGGAAAGTCCCAGGCCGTCTCCGTGAAGGAGCCAGAGCCTTCCAGTTGCGGTAGGGACATGGCGGAGGGGAGCGCCACGAGCCCACACACCCCTGTAAACACAGAGGTCGCCGGGCAAGCCATATATTATTCGGACTCTAGACACTTCGCTTAAGGAAGTCCCAGGCCGCCCACGGGCGGAGCTTAGAGCCTCACCAGTTGCAAGGGACGCCACGGAGGAGTAGGCCACCAACCCACACCCTGTAGAACACAGAGGTCGACGCCGGGCAAGCACTCATATATATTGATCGGGCTCTGACTCGACACTCGCCAAGGTCGCTAAGGCTAAGTGGCTCCAAGTCTACTTCACCCAGAAGATCTAGAAGGGATACTTCGAGAGCTTCATAAAGTCACCGGGCGTCCGTGAGGAAGTCTCCTCCAAGGTCGCCATATACTAGCCATCCGCCATATATATAGCCACGCCAGTCCGCTCAAGACATTGCATGAGTTGTCTATCAACTGTATGCCATATGCCATCTACAAGCTTACGCAAGAAATTTGCACAGGCTATTTACAACACAGAAGGTCGTATTAATTAGTCAACGACGTTTCATAGATCTGCACAAGAATCAACTTTTCCTCGTGATAGATTGCTAGATATGTAATCCCGACTACGCATACAATTATCTACATGCGTGACCATTACGCACATCTGCAGACGATTCAATTTCGAAATTGATCAGCAGCCTTGTTACAGCGAGTATAACTCATAATCGTCAATGGTTTTTTGAGAAGAAATATGTACAACAAGTTCAGCTTTAATTCTACAATTATGACGATACATTCATGTATACAGTCTACAAGCTGACAAACTTGCAAGTTTATTGTACCTTTATATAAGGAAGTTGGAATTATCTTCAAGTCTGAAGTTACTTTCACGACAGCCAGGAAAATAACCTACCCAGCATTAATATTACAGAGCGAGGTATTTCGCGCCAGAAGTTTGCGCGTTTATCATCAACTCTCGATACACGTGGTCACTGGGTAACTTCGAAGCTTGTAAAGACCGACGATTGTTCTAATATCAACGACGGCACTATATTATACAAGGTTCCTTTTCCTGCTACACCAGTGACATCACAGCTGGTACTTTACAGAATCAAAATGCCTTGTTCTGATTGGATCATGATGGACAACGCCCTACGCAGAGGTCGATCATAGTTCACAGTTCAAGACTTAGGTTGCAAGTGACAACATTATATCAGTGAACGAGCAAGCCTCCTTACAGTCCAGCTAATCTGAACCTTCATGATTGGGCTGCCTTCTTGAGGTTAGAGACCTCCCCTGTCTAGTAAGGACGAGGACACGGCAGTCAGGCAATTTTTTACATAAGTTCAACGAGGGCAGTCAACCCTAGTTGTGCACCTACATCATCAAGGACTTCGCAGCGAATTTTCCTCGACGACGGTATACAAGTGGATCCAAATACACAGCGTCTCAGACTACAGTTGAATTTCATCATCAAGACCAAGAGATTGTATGTTTGCGCAGGCGTCTCCTTACTAGAGCCAGATTTGTTAACACATCTGTACGCAGACGCGTCACTACAAGGTTGGGGAGCCCACCTTACCGGCAGGACAGCGTCAGGTCTATGGAACAATCAAGAGAGCAAATGTCACATAATCTGCTAGAGATGCAAGCAGTTATTAACGCCATAAGTCACTGGAGCAACCTACTACAGAACGCTCAGCTGATGGTTCACACAGACAATTCAACAGTGGTGTATTTTATGTGAACATACAAGGTTCAACTAGGTCACAGATCCTACGGACTCGATGTTTCAGACTGTTCGATCTAATCGACAATCTAAACATACACGTCAGTACTTACCACATTCCAGGAGCATAGAATGTATTAGCAGACGCTCTGTCTCGGCCATAACACTAGTTACGCCCACCAGGATGTCAGATTCACACACTGGATTACGAGAAATCACGCTTTGATGATATTCATAACATAGCTCATCTGGGACTTCACTGGGATCTTATAGTGAAAAAACCAACTGCCAGGTCAACCAGACAGATTATTCCACGTCCCAGTTTTGTTTTTTTTCTCATCCATACTTGGACCGCATGATACGATGGATCTATCACTATGTCACTGTAAATAAATCTCCAACGATCCAAACAGCAGAGGGATTTTCAAGAGATTATTTATCCCTATATCTACAGCTACACAGACGGAAGTCTTACGTACTACTATCTCTATCTGGATCAGAACTGTCATACTACATGCCTACAAGGCTGCAGGACCCGACCTCCCAAGAGCTTCGAATCCTCACGAAATTAGAGCTCTAGCTTCAACTCTCGCTCTACATGGGAATTGCTCGTTAAAAATACCTTAATGGAGGGATGTTTCTGGAGTTCCGATATGGTGTTTGCCAACCACTATCTGAGAGATATCACCACCAAGGACGTCTCAGGTATCCACCATTCGGTCCCATGGTCCTCGCTCAACAGTTGACAGTTCCAAGGAGAAGATAAGTCTATCTTACAGATTTTATACTTATCGGATAACAGTACTAATAGATACATGCTATCTATATATTTTGCTTAAGTTTAATTTATTTATCTTAAGCTCAGTACTATGGTGTTTATATCATACTATATATAAGCTAACAACTCTATGGAGTTTGTTATATATATTTAGCTTAAGTTAATCATATCTTAAGCTCAGTTCTATGGTTACATTATAATGTATTAGCTAACAAACTCTACAGAGTTTTTGCTATTATATATGTAGCTTAAGTTTATTCATATCTTAAGCTCAGTATTATGTTTATATCTTATAAGTATATTAGCTAACAAACTCTCAAGAGTTTTTGCTATTATATATTTTGCTTAAGTTTTATCATATCTTAAGCATTATGGTTACATTATAACATGTATTAGCTAACAAACTCTACGGAGTTTTTGCTATTATATATGTAGCTTGAAGAGTTAATTCATATCTTAAGCCCAGTACTATATAACATGTTTATATCATATAAGAGTATATTAGCTAACAAACTCTAAAGAGTTTTTTGCTATTATATATTTAGCTTAAGTATTCATCATATCTTAAGCATTATAGGTACATTATAAAATGTATTAGCTAACAAACTCTACGGAGTTTTTTGCTATTATATATGTAGCTTAAGTTTAGTCATATCTTAAGCTCAGTACTATGTTATATCATATAAGTATTTTAGCTAACAAACTCTGAAGAGTTTTTTTTGCTATTATATATTTAGCTTAAGTTTCATAATATCTTAAGCATTATGGTTACATTATAAAATGTATTACCTAACAAACTCTACGGAGTTGTTTTGGCTATTTAGGTAGCTTAAGTTAATTATATCTTAAGCACAGTACTATACTCATATCATAAAGTATATTAGCTAATAAACTCTAAGGAGTTTTTGCTATTATATATTTAGCTTAAGTTTCTTCATATCTTAAGCTTTATGGTTACTTTATAAAATGTATTAGCTAACAAACTCTATGGAGTTTTTGCTATTATATATATAGCTTAAGTTTAATCATATCTTAAGCTCAGTACTGTGTTTATATCATAAAAGTATATTAGCTAATAAACTCTAAGGAGGTTTTTGCTATTATATATTTAGCTTAAGTTTCATCATATCTTAAGCTCAGTACTATTTTTATATCATATAAGTATATTAGCTAATAAACTCTAAGGAGTTTTTTTGCTATCACATATTTAGCTTCAGTTTAATCATACCTTAAACTCAGTACTATGTTTATATCATAAAGTATTTTAGCTAACAAACTCTAAGGAGTTTATGCTATCATATTAACAAGCTTAAGTCTATTAGTCTTAAGCATTGTATTAATGTTATATATACCTTTCTCATAATAAGTAAGTAAATTGTAATAACCTTTATATGGCAGCTGATAAGTTAGCAGCAGGAATTCATCAGTTCAATGCCTTTATGAAGTTCCCATAGGGTTATTACAATCATCACAATTCAAATCACTAATTATTAAAATCCAAAGTATTATATATTCCCACCTCCTTTTCCGTCGGATACTACAAGCAAAAGAGCATGAGTCAGGATAAGGAAAAATATGTAATTTTTTGAGTAAAATTGATATTTTATACTTATCCTGACTCATGAGGTAAGCCCTCCCATCCTCCCCACATAACACTTTGGATTTCCCTGAAAATTCAAATGTTGGGCTCAGTATATGAGGAGAGAGTGAGGCACATGGGTGGAGGTGGCGCCCTCGTTCCCAGCTTGTGGAAGGGGAGGTAACTCGTGGTGTGTACTAATTAGTGATTTCTTTATTGAAGGAACTTCAATTAGGGAGATACAAGTGTTTCCACTATGTTCGCAAGAAGAAGAAGAAGACAAGCAAAAGAGCATGAGTCAGGATAAGTATAAAATATCAATTTTACTCAAAAATTACATACAAAACCTCAGTCTACAGGAGTGCCCCTCTTCACCTGGTCAACAGGCTTACCCATGCTGATGCAACAGCCTCCACCTACGCCAGGTCAGTGAACTTGCAGCTACAACAAATAGTCACCTGCATAGAACTAAACAGTGATGTCAGAGATGAACACAGCATTAACTGATCACACTGTTACACCAAATCCCTCCTCACCCCACATCATCTGAGTGTTAAACTTAATATAAATGTCTGCACCTCTCCCCGCCCGCAAATGTTGCTATGTGATGCTGGAAGTCTGTTTGTAGTATTATGATGGTTGTATTGTTTATCTCCCGCGAGGTGCTGGTGCTCGAGATCTCTCAACACGGAACTCCTACCTTGTGTGTCGGATGTTCTGGTGTAAAGATGCTGTTCATTCCTCAGTCTGCTGGGGCACGCTTCAGCCACAGTTCAACTTCCTACAGGTAGAGTAGACAGGTCTTTCAGGTCGTAGATACCTTCCCTAAAGCTAAAGTAGACTAAACCATGTTCTTGTGTGAAGGTTGGTGTGTGACACAGTGTGATATATCCGTTCCTGTGTGAAGGCTGGCGTGTGACACAGTGTGATTATATCTGCTCCTGTGTGAAGGCTGGCGTGTGACACAGTGTGATTATATCTGCTCCTGTGTGAAGGCTGGCGTATGACACAGTGTGATTATATCTGCTCCTGTGTGAAGGCTGGCGTGTAACACAGTGTGATTATATCTGCTCCTGTGTGAAGTGTTAAGCCCATTTCTGGTGTCCCCCGCCGTGATATTGCTGGAATATTGCTAAAAGCGGCGTGAAACTAAACTCAGTCAGTCAGTCAGTCCTGTGTGAAGGCTGGCGTGTGACACAGTGTGATTATATCTGCTCCTGTGTGAAGGTTGGTGTGTGACACAGTGTGATATATCTGTTCCTGTGTGAAGGTTGCTCCTGTTCTGCTGAGCCCAGCATTGTTAGAGCGAATGAGGAACAACTTCCTGGTGATTGAAGTGTGGGACAAGAAGACAGCAGCTGGTGATGACAAGGTAGGATGTCACAGTGATAGAAAGCGTTTTGAAACCCAATGGAAAATGTTTCAGTTATGATACGATGAAAACACTGGCGGTGACAAAGACTCGTGAAATCCACAAGCACAGGTGTGGTGCTCACTAACCTATAATTATTGGGTGATAAAGACGGTGATGAGGAATGCAACTTTGCACCATGAATATTACACATAACAACTCTTTCCCTCTGTTTCTGTTCAATAATTCTAGATGGAAAATAGTTTTGTATATTGTTATAATGTTATTTTTAGTCTTTAAATAGTGTGTTAATTTGTCTTGGTTTTTCTTTCCAGCTGATAGGTATGGTGAAGCTAAGTCTTCATCAGTTCTACATGTCCTTCCGTGATCAGAAGGTGGCCAACGCCCTCCTCAAGTCTCAGGTTAGTACTGGCATCAAAGTAGGTGTACAACGGTACATTACGTACCTTCCTTACAGTAGGTGTACAACAGGGGTAGATTATGTACCTGCGTTACAGTAGGTGTACAACAGGGGTAGATTATGTACCTTCCTTACAGTAGGTGTACAACAGGGGTACATTATGTACCTTCCGTACAGTAGGTGTACAACAGGGGTACATTATGTACCTTCCATACAGTAGGTGTTCAGCAGGAGTACATGATGTACCTTCCTTCAAGTCTCAGGTTAGTACTGGCATCAAAGTAGGTGTACAACAGAGTACATTTCGTACCTTCCTTACAGTAGGTGTGCAACAGGGGTACATTATGTACCTTCCATACAGTAGGTGTTCAGCAGGGGTACATGATGTACCTTCCATACAGTAGGGGTATAACAGGGTACATTATGTACTTTCCTTACAGTACGTGTATAACAGGGGTACATGATGTACATTCCATACAGTAGGGGTATAACAGGGGTACATTATGTACCTTCCATACAGTAGGGGTATAACAGGGGTACATGATCTACCTTCCTTACAGTAGGGGTATAACAGGGGTACATTATGTACCTTCCATACAGTAGGTGTATAACAGGGGTACATGATCTACCTTCCTTACAGTAGGTGTACAACAGGGGTACATGATGTACCTTCCTTACAGTAGGTGTTCAGCAGGGGTACATTATGTACCTTCCATACAGTAGGGGTATAACAGGGTACATTATGTACCTTCCTTACAGTAGGTGTATAACGGGTACATGATGCACATTCCATACAGTAGGGGTATAACAGGGGTACATTATGTATCTTCCTTACTGTAGGTGTATAACAGGGGTCCATTATGTAACTTCCATACAGTAGGTGAACAAAAGGGTACATTATGTACCTTCTTTACAGTAAGTGTTCAGCAGGGGTACATGATGTACCTTCCTTACAGTAGGTGTACAACAGGGGTACATTATGTACCTTCCTTACAGTAGGTGTTCAGCAGGGGTACATGATGTACCTTCCATACAGTAGGGGTATAACAGGGTACATGATGTACCTTCCTTACAGTAGGTGTATAACAGGGGTACATGATGAACATTCCATACAGTAGGGGTATAACGGGTACATTATTAACCTTCCTTACAGTAGGTATTCAGCAGGGGTACATGATGTACCTTCTTTACAGTAGGTGTACAACAGAGGTACATGATGTACTTTCCTTACAGTAGGTTAAAACAG
Source organism: Haliotis rubra (assembly GCF_003918875.1). Classification (NCBI taxonomy): domain Eukaryota; kingdom Metazoa; phylum Mollusca; class Gastropoda; order Lepetellida; family Haliotidae; genus Haliotis; species Haliotis rubra. Next base: position 162,528 of record NW_025765357.1, on the reverse strand, counting down.
GGGTACATTATGTACCTTACATACAGTAGGTGTACAACAGTGGTACATGATGTACCTCCCTGGCAGTAAGGGTATAACAGGGGTACATGATGTAACTTTGTTACAGTAGGTTAAAACAGGGGTACATTATGTACCTTCCTTACAGTAGGTGTTCAGCAGGGGTACATGATGTACCTTCCTGGCAGTAGGTGTACAACAGGGGTACATGATGTACTTTCCTTACAGTAGGTGTACAACAGGGGTACATTATGTACCTTCCATACAGTAGGTGGTGTTCAGCAGGGGTACATTATGTACCTTCCATACAGTAGGGGTATAACAGGGGTATATTATGTACCTTCCTTACAGTAGGTGTACAACAGTGGTACATGATGTACCTCCCTGGCAGTAGGGGTATAACAGGGGTACATGATGTAACTTTGTTACAGTAGGTTTTAAACAGGGGTACATTATGTACCTTCCATACGGTAGGTGTTCAGCAGGGGTACATGATGCACCTCCCTGGCAGTAGGTGTACAACAGGGGTACATGATGTATCTCCCTAGCAGTAGGTGTACAACAGGGGTACATGATGTACCTTCCTTACAGTTGGTGTACAACAGGGGAACATTATGTACCTTCCTTACAGTAGGTGAACAAAAGGGGTACAATATGTACCTTCCATACAGTAGGTGTTCAGCAGAGGTACATGATGTACCTCCCTGGCAGTAGGTGTAAAACGGGTACATGATGTACCTCCCTGGCAGTAGGTGTACAACAGGGGTACAGGATGTACCTCGCTGGCAGTAAGTGTACAACAGGGTACATTATCTACCTTCCATACAGTAGGTGTTCAGCAGGGGTACATGATATACATTCCATACAGTAGGTGTTCAGCAGGGGTACATGATGTACCTTCCATACAGTAGGGGTATAACAGGGGTACATTATGTACCTTTCTTACAGTAGGTGTACAACAGGGGTACATTATGTACATTCCATACAGTAGGTGTTCAGCAGGAGTACATGATGTACCTTCATTACAGTAGGGGTATAACAGGGGTACATGATGTATCTTCCTTACAGTAGGGGTATAACAGGGGTCCATTATGTAACTTCCATACAGTAGGTGAACAAAAGGGGTACATTATGTACCTTCTTTACAGTAGGTGTACAACAGGGTACATTATGTACCTTCCCTGGCAGTAGGTGTACAACAGGGGTACATTATGTACCTTCCATACAGTAGGTGTACAACAGGGGTACATTATGTACCTTCCATACAGTAGGTGGTGTTCAGCAGGGGTACATGATGTACCTTCCATACAGTAGGAGTATAACAGGGGTATATTATGTACCTTCCTTACAGTAGGTGTACAACAGTGGTACATGATGTACCTCCCTGGCAGTAGGGGTATAACAGGGGTAGATGATGTAACTTTGTTACAGTAGGTTAAAACAGGGGTACATTATGTACCTTCCTTACAGTAGGTGTTCAGCAGGGGTACATGATGTTCCTTCCTTACAGTAGGTGTACAACAGGGGTACATGATGCACTTTCCTTACAGTAGGTTAAAACAGGGGTACATTATGTACCTTCCATACAGTAGGTGTTCAGCAGGGGTACATGATGCACCTACCTGGCAGTAGGTGTACAACAGGGGTACATGATGTATCTCCCTGGCAGTAGGTGTACAACTGGGGTACATGATGTACCTTCCTTACAGTTGGTGTACAACAGGGGAACATTATGTACCTTCCTTACAGTAGGTGAACAAAAGGGGTACAATATGTACCTTCCATACAGTAGGTGTTCAGCAGGGGTACATGATATACCTCCCGGCAGTAAGTTTACAACATGGTACATTATGTACCTTCCATACAGTAGGTGTTCAGCAGAGGTACATGATGTACCTCCCTGGCAGTAGGTGTAAAACAGGGGTACATGATGTACCTCCCTGGCAGTAGGTGTACAACAGGGGTACAGGATGTACCTCGCTGGCAGTAAGTGTACAACAGGGTACATTATCTACCTTCCATACAGTAGGTGTTCAGCAGGGGTACATGATGTACCTCCCTGGCAGTAGATGTACAACAGGGGTACATGATGTACCTCCCTGGCAGTAGATGTATAACAGGGGTTCATGATGTACCTTCCATACAGTAGGTGTACAACGGGTACATGATGTACCTTCCTTGCAGGTGTACAACGGGTACATTATGTACCTTCGTTACAGTAGATGTACAACAGGGGTACATTATGTACCTTCCATACAGTAGGTGTACAACAGGGGTACATTATGTATCTTTGTTACAGTAGGTGTACAACGGGTACATTATGTACCTTCATTACAGTAGGTGTACAACAGGGGTACATTATGTACCTTCGTTACAGTAGGTGTACAACAGGGGTACATGATGTACCTTCCTTACAGTAGGTGTACAACAGGGGTACATTATGTACCTTCCTTACAGTAGGTGTACAACAGGGGTACATTATGTAGGTATAATCAAACATGACCTATTCACATATGAAATATCCCCACTAAAACATGTCACACATAGGGAAGAACAATGTTTAGTTTTGACAGCTGTTATTTCCCTGACAGTATCCTGTGATTGCGGCGGACAACTACTTCGGCATTACCGATCCTTTCACCAGCTTCAACTTCGGACAACTCCGACTGGTGCTAGCAATGGGTTCAGCGGAACAGGTATGTGTGGGTGTTTCTTTAACTCCACATGCTGGCCAGTACTTATTTAAAGTCGTGATAAATTCCCTGAAAATTTCCAGTGGTTTCGCACCACTAATTTGTTAACTTAAAATAACACTTCTGCCTTGTGCTTTGAATGATCTAAGATCCTCAGTCCAATCCGGTTAGTGAGATCACCAAAAGTGGAAGGTCAAAATCCCTGTTGAGTATCAAAGATAAGTAGAATTGCATCATATAGGAAAGACCAACCCACACCTGTGACCTAGTTAGGTCATTTTACAAAGATAAATTGTTGCTCACACAATCAGCCACTTACAACTGGCCATCCTCGGGAGTCAGTATTGTCTCGGGTGACTCACAGCCAACTGTTGTGTACAGATTGCAAGTCTGCAGCGGATCAAGCAGGATGGAGATGGTTCAGTGATGATCCCAGAGAGGCCGCTTAACAGTCTGGAGAGGTAGGTCAAACAGGAGCATGTTGATGTATGTTGAGACAGCTAGATCAATCAGAATGATGTCAGTGAATGTCAAGATAGGCAGGTCAAACAGGAGCTTGGCAATGTATGTCAAGATAGGTCAAACAGGAGTATGTCAATGTAGGTCAAACAGGAGCATGTCAATGTATGTCAAGATAGACAGGTCAAACAGGAGCATGTCAATGTATGTCAAGATAGGTAGGTCAAACAGAAGCATGTCAATGTATGTCAAGATAGGTAGGTCAAACAGGAGCATGTCAAGATAGGTCAAACAGGAGCATGTCAATGTATGTCAAGATAGGTCAAACAGGAGCATGTCAATGTATGTCAAGATAGGTCAAACAGGAGCATGTCAATGTATGTCAAGATAGGTCAAACAAGAGCATGTCAATGTATGTCAAGATAGGTAGGTCAAACAGGAACATGTCAAAGTGTGTTGAGATAGATAGCTACTGTGTTGATAACAGGATAAGTGTCATTTCATCTTCCATTACTTTCTTGGTCAGCAGCTCGTACGTTTTGGTCACATGCTGATGTTAATGCAAAAGAATTAGCATAGAATTGTCCATGTTGAAAACTAGGTAAGTAATCTCTTTGAGTTTTCCAAATACTGTGGAGGTAGTTTGATTTTTATCATAGCAAAATCTGTGGTACAAGATAGGAAATTGCTGTAAGGACAGCAATAAGATGCAACATGAAAGTAAGAGAGGACTGCAAACAGTCTGCTGAGTGTGTAACTTCATGCAAAGTGTCCCTAATGTCTGTGTCTAGTCTCTGAATAGGTGTCTCACCTTCACCCACCTGTGTCTTTCCACTGTTTCATTTGTGGTCCACCTACTAGTGTCTCAAATATTACTCTCCTGCCTCTCAACCTGTGACCCACCTGTCCCACCAGTCACCTACCTGTGACCCACCTGTCCAACCAGTCTCCTACCTGTAACCCACCTATCCCACCAGTCTCCTACCTGTGACCCACCTGTCTCCTACCTGTGACCCACCAGTCTCCTACCTGTGACCCACCTGTCTTCTTCCTGTGACCCACCTGTCTCACCTGTAACCCACCTGTCCCACCTGTCTCCTACCCGCGACCAACCTGTCCCACCTGTCTCCTACCTGCGACCAACCTGTCCCACCTGTCTCCTACCTGCGACCAACCTGTCCCACCTGTTTCCTTCCTGTGACCCACCTGTCCGACCTGTCTCCTACCTGTAACCCACCAGTCTCCTACCTGTGGCCCACCTGTCCCACCAATCTCCTATGTGTAACCCACCTGTCCCACCTGTCTCCTTCCTGTGACCCACCTGTCTCCTACCTGTAACCCACCTGTCCCAACTGTCTCCTTCCTGTGACCCACCTGACCCACCTGTCTCCTTCCTGTGGCCCACCTGTCTCCTTCCTGTGACCCACCTGTCTCACCTGTAACCCACCTGTCCCACCTGTCTCCTACCTGCGACCAACCTGTCCCACCTGTCTCCTTCCTGTGACCCACCTGTCTCCTACCTGTAACCCACCTGTCCCACCTGTCTCCTTCCTGTGACCCACCTGACCCACCTGTCTCCTACCTGTAACCCACCTGTCTCCTTCCTGTGGCCCACCTGTCTCCTTCCTGTGCCACCTGTCTCATCTGTCTCCTACTTGTGACCCACCTGTCCCATATTGTCCCACCTGTGACCCACCTGTCTCCAACCTGTGACCTATTGTATTATTATTCTATACTTCTGTTTCAGACATGACATAGCTGCCCATGATGATACTCATGGTCACCCTCCATCCATGGATTCAGCAGGTATTTATACTATTCATATCTCTAGTGGCTCTTACCTGTGGGGTGTTGGGTAAGGAGACGTCACCAGTAATGCTTGAAGTGTTGATGGTGGCACCAGTATCTCATTGCTTATTATAAGAGAGATGGTGATTTCACTCACTGACGGATGATGCTGATGTCTACAGGATAATACAGAAATGCATATCATGTCCTAAATGTTTCTGTTGCAGTTGAGCATGTGTTTGAGGTTGTGATTGAGGCTATTCGGGATCTGAAGCTGTTTGACAACATGATGTGGGGAGAGACTGACTGCTTCATCCAGTACCACTTCCCATCCCAGGCCCAGACTAAACCCCTGTCTCATGTCAAGAGCAGTGAGTAACATTTACAATTACACCCACCCCCTACCAAGCAGAACCGGCCCCTAGTACCTCTCTGGCCCCTAGTACCTCTTCCTGGCCCCTAGTACCTCTTTTCATCCTAGACTCAACCCGTCTGCTGTAAGGAGTGCTAACATTTACAATTACACCCAACCCAAGGGAGCAGAACGGGCTGCTAGAACCTTTTGGCAAGGTCCTGAATTTTGGTGGATAGGATTTCGACTTTATGAAACTGAATTTGATAGCTGTTAGTTGTCTGAGAGAGCTGATTTGCTGTCTTCTTTGGCTAAAGAGGTTTTATGTTCTTTAATATTATTGGAATATTACTATTATAGTATGACCAGAAATTATTGAGAATTTTAGGAATATGTTTAATTGGATTTCTAGTATAAAAAACCTTGACCAGCTATCAAGTGCTTGGTTTCATTCAAGAGAGACAACTCCGTTTATCCTTTTTCATTAGTTTGTGAAGAGTTATCCCCCTTCGTTAACTTGCTAGCAGACGACATTTTCAGTGATCCTGAGTATGGATGATTTAGAGATGAGGAAGTTGATTTTAGAGTATTATAACAAGGACATCAGATCAGCTAAAGTGATTTCAAGTAGAACAGACATCCCTTTGTCCACTGTTTATCGTGTTTTGAAAAATATTGGAAATGGATATGGCATTGAGCACCATGGAGGCGCAGGTAGGCCCAGAAAATTGACTGTGGGTGACAGGAGGCGGCTTGGTATTGTTGTTTTACAATCTTTAATTCTTTTTTATATATTCCTCCTTGGGGTACTTATAAGCATTTAAATGTCCATTTAAAATCCCTACGACAGTTGTAACAATATTTTGAATAAAATATTTACAAAACAAAAACTACGTTTTGTCTTGTGAGACCACCCTTACAGGGCCCTCTGGCCCCCTACAGTCAAGAGCAGGTAACTCTAGACCGTAACCTCGTACCTCACTTTCCATGCTGTCGTTGTACCGACAAGACGTGGGTCCATACCAGAAGGTTTTTCCTTGCGACTAAGAGAGTTATGAGTGTTTCCAGAAACTGCAACTGTATGTATGGTTCTCTTTTTTTTTTTTCCCTGCATGGGCTTAATTGGAGGTTCTTTCTGAATTTTTCATTCATAAATTCTCGTTGTAACTTGGTACCTGTCATGATTGACTGCTCGCTAGTGCGTGTCAAGATGGCGGACAGGTCCCTTCGCTAGCCTTCCTGTTCATTGGTTTCCCATGTGGTTTTTCAATGTTACAGGTGGTTTTAGTGGTTTTATTTGTATCTTTGTGCGTGTAGGAGGCGTGTATGTCAACTGCTCGCATTTTCTATATTACGCTAAAAAAAACGTAATTGTTAGTTATGCTGCAGTGTGTACTAGGTTGTCAACTGCATGCTACGTTGTCGCATTAGTTGTGTCGCCCATGCGTCTGTTTTACATGTATTTGTATGTGGGTATAGGGTAGATTGCTGCACAGGTTTTTTACTTGTTGCAGTTTAAACCCTGTACTTCCTGCCTTGCTGCAATCCCCGTACGGGATTCCCACGAGGTCTGCTTACGCTGTTTAGTGCAGAAGGAACATGAGGAAGAGGGGTGTGCGGCATGTGCCATGTTCTCGCCCCAAACCATTCGGTCGAGGCGGATAGACACGCTGTTCTACAGCAACCTGCTTCGGGCGGGGGGTGATCTCTGGGCGCAGGATCCCCCGTCCAAACGCTCCCATAGCTAAAAAAAGGGGTCCACAGGAGCCGCTTCCCACGCGGAGCCGGCTCCCAAGAAAGCTAAGGCTACCAAGCCGGCTTCGTCACGCACTCATGCCCCTTCGGCATCTCCTACTGCTTCCATCTCTGTACCCGCCACCCCCCCTCTTGATTCAGCACCTGTACAAAGCGTTCCTGTTGATTCGTTTAACCGTTTTTACTCGGCGACCTGGCGCGGGTTCCTCCCGGCAGGGTGATGTTTTTCCCCTGGCTCCTCTGGACCTTATGACTTTTTCTGGTCCTGCCTCTGGCGTCTCCTCGGCGTTCTCTCAGGAGTCTGAGATGATGATGGCCGAGGATTCTGCCGAGGTCGATATGGAGGAGGAGGAAGGGACGGAGGAACTGGAGGCGGGAGTACCGTACTCCTTTGCCTCGTCACTGCGGCAGGTTCGGGATAAGATCGCCGAAGTCCTGCCGCAGGTGGCTGTTCCCGTCCCGGCACCCGACCCCGCGGAGTTTCGGCTCCCGGGTGAGGCGTTCGCACCTCACCGGGTCGCAGAGGCACGCCTACGCATTCTCCCATCACTGGTCAGTGAGGTGGTGAATCCGCTCCTGGCTGGTACTCGCTCGCGCTTTGATTTGCCTGACGTCGGCAGGCGGTACCAGTTAGGTGAGGAGACGCTCTTCGAACCACCAGTGGTGGACGAGTGCGTCTTTGCCTCAGTTACATTAGGAGGGTCGTCTTCGTCTTCCCTGGCCTCGGCCAGGCAGGGCAGGCGCATCCCCCCTTTTCCGGCTAGTACATCACTACCGCTGAAGTCTGCCTACCGGTCATTCGAAGAATGTTACCGGTGCGCGGCTCAGCAACTTAAAGTGGCCGTCCATTCAGCCTACCTGTCTGCATTGCAGGGACAGCTGGTGGCCCACAGCTCTTGCGGTGCCGATTCATCGGAGTCGGTGCTCGCGCGGCAACTAACGGATGTACACTCGCATCTGGCTCGGGACAGCATTAGGTGCTGTGCCAGCCAGATGATGGGTGCCGTCAAGGGCTTGCGCCGCCTGTGGCTATCTGTCCCCAGAGCCCTTGTTGCCCCCCACTCACGCAAGCAGAGACTTGCCGACGGTGGGGGTGCACTGCCTCTTGCCACACATCCCTGTCGGCGGCCAGCTAGCCCTATTCCTCCGGGAGTGGGAGGCAGCCACCTCAAATCCCTGGGTCCTGTCCACGCTCAGGGATGGCCATTTGCCACAGTGGAGGCGCGATCCTCCGTCCTCCGGGGTTCGACACACGCCTGTGCCGACCCCCCGCGACAAGGCGGAAGTCCTCCGTGCCGAGGTTCAGTCTTTACTGACCAAGGCGGCCATCGAGGTGGTTCCTGTGAGTCAGCGAGAAGAGGGGTTTTATTCCACCTACTTCCTCGTGACCAAAAAGGACGGAGGGTTCAGACCCATTCTGAATCTCAGAGGGCTGAACAAATTACTGGAGGTGCCGTCTTTCAGGATGGAGACACTCAGGTCAGTGATCTCCTCCGTCGAGACAGGGGATTGGCTTACGTCAATCGATCTCAAAGACGCATACCTCCATGTTCCCATGCACCCCGAATTCAAGAAGTACCTCCGGTTCTCCTTCGACGGGACATGCTACCAGTTTCGCGTGCTCCCCTCCGGCATCTCCACAGCGCCAAGGGTGTTCACCAAACTTATGCTAATCCCAGCTCAGTTAGCCAGGTCTCAGGGCAGGTGTTGTCACCCGTACCTGGACGATTGGCTTCTACGGGCCTTAGGGCCTCAGTTAAGCAGAGCCTCCACACTGTGCGTGCTGGATAATCCCTCACTTGCGATGGTGGACGGACGTCGGGAATTTGTCCAAGGGGATCCCCCTCGACACCCCGACACCTTCCCTCTCAGTTCAGACGGACGCCTCCCTCACAGGTTGGGGGGGGGTCCTGGGCGAGCACTCAGCCTCCGGCCTCTGGTCGGAGCGGGAGGTCAGCCTACACATCAATGTGTTAGAACTGAGAGCAGTCCGCAAGGTGTTCGAGTGCTTCCGGGTGTTGGTGCAGGGCCGTGTGGTTCGTCTAGAAATGGACAATCAAACGGCCATGACTTACATTCTCAAGCAAGGCGGCACAGTGTCTCCGTCGCTCCTTCAGGAGGCGTGGCAGTTTCTACTGTGGTGCGATCAGTTCAACATTCAGGTTTTGCCTGTTTATCTCCCGGGGGTAGACAACGTCCATGCAGACGCGCTCTCACGGCGTATACTAGCCCCACACGAGTGGATGCTCGACCGGGAGATATTCGGAATTATCTCCCAGTTGTTCGGGTCGTTCCAGGTGGATCTGTTTGCGTCTGGGGTGACGAACCAGATTCCTGTGTTTTGCTCCCGGATTCCGGATCCGGGTGTGTTATGCAGTGGAATGAAAACAAAAATTCTAATTATTTAATCCAAATTTTATTTCCCCACAATTGTAAATTTATATATACACTAACGAATGCAAGATACTGTACGAAAGCTTCAATACCTTGCTGAGGTCCGATTATGACCAAATCATCTCAAACGCGTCAACATCCAACACACAGATGTTCGTTCGACGCAACCATCTAACATTCTAACACTAATACCCTTCCCACAGTCTCTAACACACTCATTAAACACACACTCTGTCCGGTATCACGCGAAATACGTTTATATAACAAACATTCATTCATGGAATTCTCGGTGCAGTAAGCGTTTCAGCGGCGTTGTGTTCGCGCATTTACAACACATTGTCCGAGAACAAAACAAAACATCCATAGGATAACTGAGCGTCCCAAAACGCAACTGTTCTATAACCTCATCCGAGAACATGCTCATCTGGTGTCCGCGGTCGCAGTGTTTCGGACATTCCATGAACTGTTCTTCAGTCCATTCCCCCCTCCATGATAGACTCCTGTCTATCATATGTTCTGCTGATATCCATGAATCATGAATCACAAAATGAAAAATGCACATTTCAATAAACAACACATCCTGTTTCTTGATCCTCTAAAATAGTCATTTGGTATCCTAATTCGAATCTTCAAAAGTCAATGCTTTACACAACGATCCTTCGAATTCAATCCTCCGGAAGCCGATGATCCATCCTCCAGACGACGAACGATCCATCCTCCAGACGACGAGCGATCCATCCTCCAGACTGACCTTAGCGATCCTGCTCCCACTGCTTGCATGAACATATCGCCCTGAACCTCCACATGACTGATCTGCTTAATGTTCTCTCAAGTCATCCTCCGAGTTCCACTCGAAAGGGACACACCGTCGCCACAGGTCTCATCAGCGTAGTTTTCCCCATCTTTACTTGTACCACTTTCGAACATGTCCATCCTTGCCTGGATATGTGTTGATGATTCTCCCCAAAGGCCAGCTTCCACGGGAGAATCTGGTGAAACTACGATGACGACATCATTTACCTTTAGATTAGCGGTTAGCCTCTCCACTTCTTCCTGACTTGAAGAGTTGGTAGTAGCTCCCTCAACCACCTCCTCCAGAAGTGCCTCACCAGTTCCTGTATTCGGTCTCCATCGTTTTCTGGGGTTGTATGATTATTATCAACACTATCTGGAGCAAATGTTCCACCGACTTGCCCGTTGCATAAGATGATTTGGCGCTAGCGGTACATCATCTTGGCAGTTAGCACTTTGATAAGTGAGGGGACGAGAATTTATGAGTGCTTCTGCGGCAGTAAATGCTGTTGTTAGCTCTTCATCCGTGACATCACCTTTACCCAGAATGACAAAGATAGCTCTTTTAGCTGACTTAATCATGCATTCAAATACACCACCAAAATGTGGCGCATGAGGAGGGTTGAATCTCCAGACGACTCCCTTATTAGTCAAGGATGATCTCAAGAGTCGCATCAAGTTGTTCAACCAGATCTCTCAATTCCTTCACAGCGCCTACAAAGTTAGTTCCGTTATCGGATACGACTTCTTTTGGCATTCCTCGTCTATTTGTCATGCGGAAAAAAGCATTCAAAAACGAGTCACTATCTAGACCATATGACATTTCCAAATGTACAGCCCTAGTGGACAAACACGTGAAAAGACACAAATATCGTTTTTGTCTCTTCTTTGACCTCCCTTGGATAGTCAGAAAAGGCCCTGCATAGTCCACTCCAACATGAGTAAATGCTCTCAGTGAATAGCTAACTCTCAGCTTTGGAAGTGGAGCCATAATCTGAGGTCTCGGTTGAGCTTTTTGTCTCCGACAAAAGGCACATTCTGTCTCCCATGCTCGAATCTCTTCACGAGCAGCAATGACCCAGTATTTTGAGGATAGAGCAGCTAAAGTTTGATTAGTACCTACTGCATGTTTACCCGCTTGTGGTAATGTTTCACAATAAGCCTTGTGACCCGGTTCTTCTGAGGTAAGATTATTGGAACTTCGTGCTCCCCAAGACAAGCAGTCAGCATATTTCAGTCTGCCACTGCATCTAATTAGTCCCTCTTCATCGATTATTGGCTGGAGTCCAATGAGTTTGCTGTCTTTTGGAAGCTGTTTTCCTTTTTGCAGTGCAGAAAACTCTTTCGCAAACTCCTGTTGTTGCGTCTGACTGATGATTCTCATTTCTGCATCTTCGATTTCGTCAACCTCCAAATTACCCATGTGTCGTAATTTTGGTGCAATACGTGCATTGGTAACAAATCTGCTTACCCAAGCATATATTCTAGTCAACCTCTTCCAGTCAGAATATCTGGATGGATGAAGATGCCATGCATCATCCTCACCTTCAGACATTAGTGTAACAACTTCCTTTTCTGGACACTTTCTTCATTTCTAAAGTACCATCACTTTGAAATCCAATTATTTGTTCTGGCCATTCACTTTCTGTGAGTGTCAGAAATGCTGGTCCTGTCAGCCATGTACTACTGGCTAGGTTCTTCACTGATGTACCCCTGGTAAAGTATGTCTGCAGGATTTAACCGTAGATGGAACATATTTCCACTGATATGGACTGGTGTGTTCCTGGATATAACCAATGCGATTTGCCACAAACGACTTGTAATTTCTACTCTGGCTTTTTTATCCAACATAACACATTCATACTGTCACACCAAAAATAGGTGTTGACAGTGGACATTTCTAACACCTTTTGCTGAAGCAACAAACAATTTCACCCCAAGGACTGCCGCCATCAGTTCCATTCTTGGAATGCTTACAGATTGAAGAGGAGCAACCCTGCTTTTGGAGGTAACTAAACGACTGACCACTTCCCCACTCTGGTAAGTATAGACTGCATATATTGCTGCCCCATATGCATCTTGTGATGCATCTGCAAATACATGAAATGTTTTGTTTTCTATTTCAGATTTGATTCTCAAGCACCGTGGGTACTCTGATATTGCATAACTCTTTAACCTCATTTACCCATTTCAAAGTTCTAAGATTCAGATCTGGATCAAGCTCTTCATCCCATCCTAAACCTGATATCCACATCTCTTGAATCATCATTTTCCCCCACAATGGTGAAAGGTGTCAAGAGTCCAAGCGGATCAAAGATCCTTGCAATTTCACTGAGAAACATTAAGCTTGGTCATTCTCACAATGTCTTCAGGAACATTCATACAGAAGCTGAACTCATCATCATTTGCAATCCACATAAGACCTAGTGTTTTCACTGAAGGCAATTCATTTTGTTTATGTTTACCTTCTGTGCCCTAGATTCTAACGAATTCCATCAAGGACATCCAATGAATTTGAAAGCCATTTTCTGGCGTTCATACCTGCTGTGTCGCCATAGCTCACTCAGCTGATTGTACAGCTCTATCCCAGTCATGTCATCTTCTACCCGAATCCATACTATCGTCCATATAGGTGAAGCTTACTACAGTCTCTACAGCAAGTGGAAATTCATTCTGATGTGCTTTGCATGTTCTTGTGAAATGTATTATGCTAAGAATGGTGAACAATTCAAACCGAACAACACCCTGTTAAACTCATACACCTGTGGTTCTTCATTTGAATTCATGGATCGCCACAGAAACCTGAGGTATATCACGATCTTCAGGTTTCACCTCAATTTGTAGGTACATCTCGAGATGTCACAAACAAGTGCTATGGGCTGCTTCCTAAATCGGAGCAAGATTTCAAAAGATCACTCTGCAACTTCGGTCCCTGGATGTATTATGTCATTGAGTGAAACACCCTGACACTTTGCAGAAGCATCGAATACAATCGCGTTACTTTGGTTGTAGTTCTGTCTGGATCGCACTACTGGAAAATGAGGTAGAAACCATTTACTCTCATTTTCCAATGACTGATACCTTTACTTAATGTATCCCTTTTGCACATATTGATCTAGAACTGAGCAATAAGCTTCAGCCATCTCTTTGTCCTTCGACAGTTTCTTCTCAGTGCTAAGAAGACGATTGACAGCCATCTTATAGTTATCTGGTAACATCTGTGTGTCATATTTCCAAGGTATACCTACTTGGTAGTGACCATTGTTGTACTGAAGTGTCTGTTTAACGCTTTCAACTGCAGACAATTCATCGTTATTGTAGTCATTTATTGTGCTACATGAAAATTCCTCTCCTTCCCAGAACTTGTGCACTAAAGCATTTAGATTCTGCAATTCTGTTCTATTGTTATCAATGAGAAAAGTTCTTGCAAAATGTGTTTCATTTTCACCATGAACACGTCCTATGCATGTCCACCCAAGAGGTGTAAGTCTTGCAACAGGTTCTCCCTGACCACCACTTACCTCTTCATATGACCGATGAAGGTCAATGTAGTCAATGCCTATGAGGACATCAACCACAGTACGATGCGAGAACTAAGTTTTGGGAATTTGATGTGATTCAAATGTTTCCATTTATGTCCATGTTTCTCCCAGTCTACTACTTGCATTTTGCCTGTAACTTTTGTTGTTGTAAGAGCTGACATTGATACATCAACTGAACCATCAATGCTTTCTAACCCAAAATTAACAGACATTGATTCAAAACTCTCCTTTCTGCCATTTAGAACATTCACTGACACTTTCTGATAATGTCCTTGTAACCCAAGTTCTGCAGCTATATCTTCATTTATGTATGTCTGCGAACTAGCATCATCTAAGAGAGCATTGACTGTAATCCTGCGATGTCCATTTGTGATAACTACTGGGACAGTTCTCAATGCTGTGTATGACATGTCACACCTAGAAGTAGACATTGTGGTTGTTTGTGTTTCATCTACTGGATTTAGGGGGCGACTTACTTTTGCACAATCTGTCCAATCCCTTACTTTCTGATCAGTGTGAAGTAAGCGATTGTGATTTGCAAAACAACCACCTATCCCACATTCACTAAACCTAGTGCAACTCCTACCACAGTGGTTGGAGCCTAGACAACGGAAGCAAAGATTCAACCTCTTTGCAACCTCCCACCTCCTACTAACGCTCAATGCTTTGAACTTTGTGCACTTCCACATCTCATGACTTGCCCCTGGACACATTTGACATGGACCCGTTTGACTTTTATTCTCTTTATTGCCAAAGAAAGTCCCATTTTTACCCGATGTTTTATCGCTCATGTGACCTCTGCTTTTCAGCAACCCCATTTATGACTTCACTGGCAATGACCTGAAACTCTGATTCTTGCAGAATCCATTCCCTGAGGACTTCAACAGATTCCTGTCTCTGGGTCTCAAATATCCACCTCTGATATTGTATTACCATGGATTCTGTTAATTTCTTTAATAATTGTGAGTATAAGGTCCCATCACCCAACTCTTCTAACTTGTCTGATTCTCTAAGGTTTGCCACTAAAATATCAAGCAAGTCTGCAAACCTCTCTAAGTCCCTGGCATTACCTGCCCTAATTGGTTTGAACTTTGTAACCTCTTCTAACTTCAAAGCAATGTTACGTCTTTTGCCACCATATTTGCGTTCAAGACGTTCTAATGCGATGTCATATGCATATGACCTAAACTCGCTATCACTTTCAATGCTTCTCCGGTAAGACATTGTCTTAACTGTAACAGTTTGTATTCGGGGGTGGCTGGCGCCATGTCCACACAAGCTACAAATGCTGCTTTCCAATTCTCATACATTTTAATGTCACCATTAAATGTGGGTATCGACACCCTTTTGAGTTGTTTCCACATATCTACACCAAGCTCATTTTGTTTTGTGACAGGGTTCGTACTTCTGCGATCATAATGTGCTCCAGAACTTTCAACCACATTCAACTTGTCATCTAAACATTCGACTTTCTTCTCATGTTTTCCTGTGACCACGTTCTTATGTATGGCTTGTTCATTGTCACTGTTCTGTTTGCATTTTGTATTCTTATCAGATTGTACTTTTTGTTTTGTCTGATCTTGAGAATGGAATAGCATTGATAAGCCTGTTCTTATGCTGCTTACAGAAGTAGCATCTGATCTGTCATTCAAGTATGCTTGTGCCATTTTAACAACATCTTCATTAATCCCTTCTACAGACGCAAGTTCTTTGTAGACTTGATTTTTGTTTTCAGTGTCCCCGCTATCTGAATATGCCTGAATCAAATCAACCATGATATTCACTGCCTTAAGGTGAAGTGAACTTACCTTGTCAATTTCATCTCTAACCTCCCGACGGGAAGGAACATCAACTTGTTCTATCAAGTTATACAACTTGTTCTTACATTTTGTAAATGCAGTTTTAGCTGCTGCTTTTTGTTTCTTTAATTTGATAATTTTGTCACCAACGTCTGTTTTAGGAACCTTTACCTCAACGTTTGAAGCTATTTGCTTCATCGATTTCTCCGACATGATGACAAACTAATCTGACTTGCCACTAACCTAACCTGCATGTAAACTAACCTTCCACTAATCTAACCTGTATCTAATCTTGACACGCAACTGAACTCACCGGCAACTAACCTAACCTAACATAACATAACCACGCTCTGCTACCATTTTGTTTTGCAGTGGAATGAAAACAAAAATTCTAATTATTTAATCCAAATTTTATTTCCCCACAATTGTAAATTTATATATACACTAACGAATGCAAGATACTGTACGAAAGCTTCAATACCTTGCTGAGGTCCGATTATGACCAAATCATCTCAAACGCGTCAACATCCAACACACAGATGTTCGTTCGACGCAACCATCTAACATTCTAACACTAATACCCTTCCCACAGTCTCTAACACACTCATTAAACACACACTCTGTCCGAAGTATCACGAAATACGTTTATATAACAAACATTCATTCATGGAATTCTCGTGCAGTAGCGTTTCCGCGAGGCGTTGTGTTCGCGCATTTACAACACATTGTCCGAGAACAAAACAAAACATCCATAGGATAACTGAACGTCCCAAAACGCAACTGTTCTATAACCTCATCCGAGAACATGCTCATCTGGTGTCCGCGGTCGCAGTGTTTCGGACATTCCATGAACTGTTCTTCAGTCCAGGGTGCGTTAGTCAACGACGGCTTTCAGCTAGATTGGACGGACAGGGTACTGTGGGCGTTCCCCCCGATACCACTGATTTCCAGGGTCCTGTCGCAACTGACCGCACAACCAGCTCGGCTACTTGTGCTTCTGGCACCCCTTTGGTCGGCACAAAGCTGGTTTCCGGTAATTCTCAGGTTTCTGGCTCAGCCTCCTGTTCTATTACCTTTTCGACCGGACCTCCTATCCCAGAACGGAGCGCCCCACCCGAATCCCAGGATTCAGTGGGTGGCTTGGCCGCTATCAGGGATCGCCTCCATGCGAGCGGAATTCCTGCACCAGTTGCAGACACAATTCTGGCTTCGCGGAGGGATTCGACAAACGTTCAATATGAGGATAGATGGGCCTGTTATTCGCGCTGGTGTGTCAACAGGGGGATTCTTGATCCCTTTTCTACAGATTTAGTCTGTGTGTTAGAATTCCTCCAGTCTCGGTTGGAAGCCGGTCTAGCGGCTTCAACTGTTCGAGGATATTCTACAGCTATTTCTGCGTTTCACATTCCTGTTGACGGTGCTCTCTTGGGGCAGCACCCTCTGGTACAGCGCTTTTTAGCAGGCGTGGACAGAATCCGTCCGGTTGTCCGGCGGATTAGTCCCCAGTGGGACTTGTCAATCGTTCTTGATTGGCTGTCCGGTCCACTGTTTCACAATCTGTCGGTTCTTTCACTCCAGCTGTTGACGTGGAAGACGGCGTTTCTTGTGGCGGTGACTTCAGGCAGGCGGGTTGGCGATATTCACGCAATGTCGGCCGATCCCGCGCTTACTGTTTTTCACAAAGACAGAGTTAGCATACGGCTGCCTGATACTTACCGTCCTAAGAAGGATAGTCCTTCCATGTGGCGGCTATTGAGCTCCCAGCTTTCACTCAGCCTTCCCTGTCCGGTACCTCTCTACAACGCTCACGTCTTAGATGTCCATTAAGACACTTAAGGCTTATATCAAACGAACAAGGGGTACCCGTAAGGGTAACCAATTGTTTTGTTGTTATGGCGGGGTTCAGGCTGGTCTTCCGGCGACCAAGCAAACCATTTCTAGGTGGCTTGTCTCTGCCATACACATGAGCTATACTCAAACAGGGCGTATCCCGCCTGTCGGGTTGAAAGCTCATTCGGTTAGGGCAGTTGCTACATCGAAAGCTTACGCTGCAGCCCTGCCCATTGAGGAGATCTGCTCAGCGGCTATTTGGAGCCGTCCGATCGAGAATGCGTTCATCCGTCATTTACCAACTTGACAGACTCTCCAGTGAGCGTGCTTTCGGTTCGGTCAGTCAGTTCTCTCCAGTGGGCATGGTTCCACCTCTCTAGCCGATTGAGCTTTCGAGGTTTTTTATTGTGTGAACCATTATCTGCCAATTTTTAACACTGGTGTTGGGGTTTACAAATCTTGTTACATTTTCCCTTGGTGATGGGTTTTATGTGGTGATGTTTTTTTATTCCCATGTCTCTTGCTTTCTAACCGAAGCTATAGAGACTAAACTGCCCTTGGAAACTTTGCTGTTCATATTCCGGCATTTCGTTTCTGGGTTTATTCGGGACCCTTATCTTCACTTCCGAGGTAGATTACGGGAAGGAGGGAGGGTGTGTCTCGTTCGTTGCATTAGCGAGGTTTCGCTGGACAAATTTGCATCACGTTTTTCCCTGACCCTGGCTCATGCCCCCGCCTGATTGGCTTTGGTGGACACGTGACCGGTAAGTGTGCCTTTTCTGCTATAATTAGCTTGGGAAATTCCACTTCTTGTCGGGGTGTTTAAGCAGACAGAATGCAGCCCTGAGATCCGTCTTTAGGAGTCTGTCTTATGCTTATAAGTACCCCAAGGAGGAATATATAAAAAGAATCGAACTAACCTGTAGAGGTTTAAGATTCTTTGAATATATTCCTCCTTGAATCCACCTCCCTCCCGCATTCTGTCTGACTTCGTTCAGCATGGAAAGTGAGGTACGAGGTTACGGTCTAGAGTTACCTGCTCTTGGCTGTAGGGGGCCAGAGGGCCCTGTAAGGGTGGTCTCACAAGACAAAACGTAGTTTTTGTTTTGTCAATATTTTATTCAAAATATTGTTACAACTGTCGTAGGGATTTTAAATGGACATTTAAATGCTTATAAGTACCCCAAGGAGGAATATATTCAAAGAATCTTAAACCTCTACAGGTTAGTTCGAATTCTCAATAATTTCAGGTTGTACTGTATGTTTCCACCCACTTACGAAATAAAGTTGAAATGTTAAACACATAGTGTTTTGAAATAATAGCACAGTATCTTAATTTAGACCTTACCTTCTCTTTTGTGACTCTATCAGTTGCTCCTTCCATGAAGTGTTATCGGACAGCCACCACCCTGTGTACACCAGACCCCACATTCCACGACTGTACACGACACAAGCTACACCTGCCTCTGGGCACTCCAGTACAGCGGGAACTGCTTACAGGTAAGTCAAACACCTGTGTACGCTAGACCCACGTTCCACGACTGTACACGACACAAGCTACTCCCACCCAGTTTAGATAATAAGTATATAATGAACGATTTGTCTCTTTGTGCAGCATGTGCCAACTCAGGAGGAGGAGCAGGAGGACTTCCGTTCGAAGTCTGGTGCCGCTATTACCATCCTAACATCAGGGAACAGGTCATTGCTAAAGTGAGTAGATTCTCCCTCCCTTACATAAGGGAATAGGTCATTGCTGAACTGAGTAGATTTTGCTATCAGGTTTTTTGCCTACGGTCTGTCAGCTAAGTTGTCTTATTTCTACTAACGCAATGTCCAAGTAAGGCCCCAGAGCTATGTGTCTACTGTCTGACATCCATGGTGTGACTCTCCAGGCGATGCTGCCGTTAGCCAAGCTGTGTGCCATGGTTACAATGCAGAAACGGGGGGAGACAGCCATCCAGAGTTTCTCTCTGCCGTTGTCTCAAGTCACCACCGAGTACCAGCTGGAAGACCCGGAGGCAAAAGCTAAGGTTAGTTGAGCTGAGATGTCAGTAGATTCACATCATGTATCAATACTGTATTGGGAAGGTGGTCTGTGTACATGTGACAGCCTTGTTTGAAGTAATGTGTTATGTATACTTGAATGCTATATGTCATGTGTCATGTATACTTGAATATTTTTCCTTATCCTGACTCATGCTCTTTTGCTTGTCTTCTTCTTCTCGCGAACATAGTGGAACACTTGTATCTCCTTATTTGAAGCTCCCTTCAAAATAAAATCACTAATTAGTACTCACCACGAGTTACTCCCCTTTCCTCCCTTTGGCGGGAACAGGTGTCGCCAACCTCTGGCCACATGCTTCACTCTCTCCTTCTTCGCCCAGTGAGCAGGATGTGAGAGCGCCTGTGTCTCCTTGCACACTATATCCTTTGCTTTTTCTTAGTTAGTTACCTCTTATAGGTTACTATAGAGGTATAGCTAGTATCCTTCATTAATTTGCATTAATAATTAATCGTATTTCTACTGTTTATTCACGTGAGTTCGTGATTGTTCAGTTAGTATTACTTTGATGAAAAACTGTACTATTTGTAAACTACGTTTTTCGGCTGCTGATCCGCATGTAGTTTGCCCTAGTTGTACTACGCCTTGTGCGTTTGATAAACGTTGCAGTTACTGCATTAATTTAACCAATTCTGCTTTTAATAAATATCACCTCTGCATCTTGAGATGTGCTGCAGATAGGTCACGCAAACAAGGTTTAGACATGGCTGATACATCGGATTCCCCATCTAGTCAGCTGCTGCCGATCGACCCCCTCCCGTCTGGTGTTCTGCTAGAGACCCCATCGGAAGAGGGACGTGGGATGCAGTCCGTCACCTCGAAGAAACGACCGGCCTCCCCAGACATCCCGTCATCGCAGGCAAAGGTCAAGAGGGCATCGATGTCTACTCAACGCAGACTTCGCACCCCCAGGGCAGCGTCTACATCCAAAGGGAAGTCGACGAAATCATCTAGAACTTTCTCGGCCGAGATCGTTCCAGCTGCAGAATTTGGCCTCTACGATGATCAGCCGATCATCATCCCTGACATACGCCACAAGAAGCGACCAGTGACAGCTACAGTGACTTCAGCTGAGATCACCACCCAGCCTGATGCCTCTACACTGATGTCAGACGATATCCCTGAGGGCCCCACCGCTGACAACGCAGAGAGGGCACCGACTACGTCAAAGCAGACCATCCCAGACGATCTACTACGGCAAATCATGGTCATGATGGGGGGTCACTAAAGACTGGAGAAGCAGCCAGCCCAGAGTACGAGCCTTCGCGAAGGCTCCAACGTAGACAACACTCCAGAGGCACCCCCAGTCAACGTAGCAGCCAAAACGATACCGCCTTCGCGAAGGAAGTCACAGACCACCTCGACGAAGGACGCAGATGTACAGCCTTCGCGAAGGCGTTCGCGAAGGAGGGATAAATCTTCACCGTCTTCTACCTCATCCATAGATGTGGACTCAGACCAACAGACATCACGGAAGCCTTCGCGAAGGTCTTATCACCGTTCCCCAGGACCGGACACAGGAAGCTTCGCGAAGGCATTCACAAAGGCGTTCGCGAAGGCGTTCACGAAGGACACCTGAATCTAGATCGCCATCTAGGACATCTAGAGACTATTCAAGAGCTTCGCGAAGCTATCAACAGTCCACTCACAGGTCTCCGAGAAGGTCAACTCACAGTCATAGATCGCCAAGACGATCCTCTCCTCGTTCACCTCGCCGATCTTCGCGTACATCACCATGTCGATCACCACACAGGTCTGCACAAAAGTCTAAAACCAGGTCGCCGCAAGCGTCACCCGACAGAGAGATAGAGCCACACACTCAACTATCAGAAGAGCACCAACCTCTCATTAATGATACTGGAATAGAAGATGATGGAGGAATCATTTTCTCAGATGCAGAAATACGATTCTGGATGGTAAACAACTTAGATCTCTCATCACCTTCTAAGAGTGACAATACGGCGCAGACATACCTGATGCAAGAAGACGATGCAGATGCTGTTACACTACCTCCAATCGACCCGATTGCTGCAGTACCACAAAATCTAGACGCAGCATTCCAGAAAGCCACTAAAGTTCAGACACCTCATCTGCCGAACTTTCAGGCTAAGAAATTTTCCACGCACAACATGGAACCTTTCTGCAAGGCCCAATACATTGACGACAACTATAAGTTGATCAACGATGTCAAGAACAAGAACTATAAGATGGACGATCGCAAATTGGTTCAGATAGAAACCATGACGAGGCGTATGTTCTTTGGCCTAAATAGATCTAGAACGATCAATGAGACACTTATCACCAGATTTCGTAATACGACTTCTGAAGATGATAGAATGATATACTCGACCCTACTTATGCAAAAGAAGGACCAGCAGTTCCTAACGGATCATCTCACATCGGTCTCAGCAGCACTGACGTTAGCCCGACGTCAAGGCCTCCTCGCTTCCTGCAGCTGCGGTGAGAACTTTACAGCTCCACTCTATACAGCCCCGTGGTCTGCTCCATCCATCTTTGACGGAGGAATAGACAGAGTATCCAAGGAAGTCACTAAGGATTCCAGAGAAGTCCTTATGATTAAATCGATGGACACGCTAACCAGCGTCATCAGACAGACCTCACAAAGATACTCAGGAAGACCTAAATTCACTGGTCTACAAAGAGCACGGGACAGGAAGATAGCCAGCTCCAGGGGAAAAGATTCTTTTCGTCGCCCATTTGGCAACTTTAGAGGAGGATCAACAAGAGGCAGGACACCCAGAGGTTCCCGCAACTATAAACGTTGAAAGACAGGTTCGGAACGACTGGAGTCTTCCACCCCCAGCCGTTCCAGTACAACCAACACAAGTGGGTGGACGCCTCCAACGATACTGGGAAAACTGGGGAATGTTACAAGACCCTTACGTCTCCAACATTCTGCAACACGGATTTCGTATCCCACTAAAGGCCAAGCCTCCACTGACAGTCAACTCTCACAAGTTCGACTTACAGGCACAACAACTACCGAAGTTAAGAGAGGCTGTTACATCACTCATAACCAAGCAGGCCATAGAAGTACTAGACCGAGCAAACATCGAACCAGGTTTCTACTCCCCAGTTTTCCTAGTACCCAAGAAAAACTCCAAGGAGAAATACAGACTCATCTACAACATGAGCTTTTTCAACGAGAATTATCTACGCAAACCACCGAAGTTTCGCATGATACATCTACCTCAGTTACGGCAGTTGATTTGTCCCATGGATTACATGGGCAGTATCGATCTACAGGATGCCTACCTGCACATCCCGATACATCCCAAAGCCAGGAAATATCTACGGTTTACACAAGACGGGCTACATTACCAGTGGAAAGTGCTCCCATTCGGAATATCATCAGCCCCCTGGCTATTCACGAGGATAACGAAACCGATTATCACCTATCTTCATCGTCAAGGACTACGCAGTGCGTTTTACCTCGACGACGGGATACAAGCAGACCAAAGTCCACAGCGTCTCAAACTACAGTTAAACTACATCATAAAGCTACTAACACAATTGGGATGGTTAGTAAACTTACTCAAGTCGGACCTAGTACCATCGCAAGACTTGCAGTTCCTAGGCATTCGATTTATCACCAATCTCAACCGTATTCTCGTACCAGAAGACCGGTGGAACAAGATCCAACAGACCATTCCACCAGCTCTACTCTCTCCGTTACCACTTCGACAGTGGCAGAGCCTACTAGGTCTTCTCACATCAGCCCAAGACATGACAGTCACAGGCAGATTACAGTTACGTCCCTTACAGGTCTTCATCAATGCACATCTCGAAGACCTACAACCATTCAGTCTACCAAAACATCTCAGACCTCATCTACTATGGTGGACAAAGAAATCGAATGTCTGCGGAGGGATTTGTTTAGCAGAGCAGGAATTCAAAACCCATCTATATGTAGACGCGTCGCTCCAAGGTTGGGGAGCTCATCTCACCAACCAGACGACATCGGTCGTATGGAATCAGCAAGAAAGCAAGCTCCATATAAACGTATTAGAGACGAAAGCGGTAATCAACGCCATTCTACACTGGAGCACCAGGCTACAGAATGCGCACCTAACGATACATACCGACAATGCGACAGTGGCCTTCCTGGTGAACAAGCAAGGCTCAACGAAATCACGGAACCTGTTGGAATTAACTTTTCAACTGTTCGATCTAATCCACGATCTAAATCTACGTGTCAGAGCAGTTCACATTCCTGGAGCCAGAAATGTACTAGCAGACGCACTGTCTCGGCCACGTCAACCGTCACCGACAGAATGGATGCTCAATACAGAAATATTTACACAGATAATCAAGCAAATAGGATCACCACTAGCAGACCTATTCGCCACACGATTCAACAATCAGCTACCAACATTCGTGTCACCAGTCCCAGACCCACAAGCATGGGCAACGGACGCTTTAAACATATCTTGGGAAGGCCTCAATGCGTACGCGTTTCCACCGCCAGCAATATTACCTCAAGTGTTGCAGAAAATCAGACAAACACAGAGCCTACAACTCACTTTGGTCGCGCCCTACTGGCCGGCCAGAACGTGGTTTCCCATTCTAATTCAAGAAATCGGTCAACCGGCACTAGAGCTACCCAAGCGCTCAAACCTATTAATTCATCCACACACCAAACAAGTGCACGGAAGCCCAGAAGTATTCCAACTTCACGTGTGGACTGTATACAAATGTGTTTAAACAAGAGAGGATATTCTACCAGGGCGGCAAAAGCGGTCACGCTTGCCTTACGGTACTCTACTCGTAACCTGTACGACGACAAGTGGCACAGTTTCGAAAATTATGCAGCAAAGAAAGGCTTTATAGCGAGAGAGGCTACACAGCCTCAAGTGGCAGATTATTTGTGTTACCTACGGCAAAACAAACATTTAAAAGGTTCGACAATATCAACATATCTTGCCGCGCTTAGTTCTGTGATCCCGATGAGAACGGGTGCAAAATTGACTAAGTCCCCAGAGTTACTGGCCTTACTACGTGCTTTCCGATTGGAGGACCAAAAGCGGAAGTTCCACGCCCCAGCTTGGGATCTGAATATAGTGTTACAACACCTCACAAGTGAGGCGTATGAACCGTTGGAATCGACAACCTTTGAATTTCTCTCACAGAAAACACTGTTTCTACTATCTCTAGCCACGGCAGCCAGGATATCTGAAATTCATGCTCTAGATTACGAGAGGATACAGTTTGATGACAATCATAACACAGCGCACCTGGGATTAAGATGGGATTTCATCGCCAAAAATCAACTACCTGGTCAACCAGACAGGTTATTCCACGTCCCGGCGCTATCCTCGATTCTCGGATCGCAAGATACACTAGACTTATCACTGTGCCCAGTCACAGCTCTCAAAGTGTATTTACGACGTTCCAAAACAAGGAGAAGATTTCTCAAACGATTATTCATCCCCTTATCGGCAACAAACCAGACAGAAGTCTCTCGTACCACCATTTCTATCTGGATAAGGACTGTCATACTGCGTGCCTATAAGGCAGCAGGCTTGGACCCTCCAACAGCATCAAATCCCCATGAGATCAGGGCATTGGCTTCCAATCTCGCCTTACACGGTAACTGCTCATTGAACACAATAATGGAAGGATGCTTTTGGAAATCAAACATGGTGTTTGCTAATCACTATCTCAGAGATATCACTACAAAAGATGCTCTGGCATTCACCATTTCGGCCCACTGGTCCTCGCTCAGCAGCTGACAGTCCCTCGTAGGCGTTAACGGTTACCCTCACGAGATTATTATGTATTATATACATACTTTATCTAGCTTATAACTCTACGGAGTTCTAGGGCTATGTATATACTTAGCTTAGGTTTCTCAGCCTTAGGCATATACTGATATTATGTTCAGTTATAAAGTGTCCCTATCAGAGTCACTACTATATATATATATATATCTTTTATGTATAATATATATCAGCATATTATTAATGTAATACCCCAGTATGGCATTATGTAACCTATGGTTTATAAACAGGATATATCCTAAGTCTATACCTTCACGAAGTTCCCGTCAGGGGTTATTACAGTTATATCTATACAAATCACTAATTATAAATCCAAAGTACTTTAAATTCCCACCTCCGATCCGTCGGATATTACAAGCAAAAGAGCATGAGTCAGGATAAGGAAAAATATGTAATTTTTAGAGTAAAATTGATATTTTATACTTATCCTGACTCATGAGGTCAGCCCTCCCATCCTCCCCACATAACACTTTGGATTTCCCTGTAAGTTCAAGTGTTGGGCTCACAAAATCAGGAGAGAGTAAAGCATGTGGCCAGAGGGTGGCGACACCTGTTCCCGCCAAAGGGAGGAAAGGGGAGTAACTCGTGGTGAGTACTAATTAGTGATTTTATTTTGAAGGGAGCTTCAAATAAGGAGATACAAGTGTTCCACTATGTTCGCGAGAAGAAGAAGGCAAGCAAAAGAGCATGAGTCAGGATAAGGAAAAATATCAATTTTACTCTAAAAATTACATGATTCTTGTGTTTGAGGTCATGTGTCATATATATTTAAATGACGGTTGTGTTTGACGTCATGTATACTTGAATGATCATGTATACTTGAATGACATTATGTATATTTGTTTGAGGTCATGTGTGGTGTATACTGGAATGATTCTCGTGTTTGAGGTCATGTGTACTTGTTTAGGTCATGCATACTTGAATGACAAATGTGTTTGAGGTCATTTGTACTTAAATGTTTCCCGTGATTGAGGTCACTTCATGTATACTGGAATGATTCTCATGTTTGAGGTCACACGTACTCGAATGACTGTAATGTTTTAGGTCATTTGTCATGTATACTTAAATGATAGTCATGTTAGAGGTCATTTGTCATGTATAACTGAATGACGGTTGTGTTAGTCATTTGTGATATGTACGGAAATATCAGTCATGTTTGAGGTAATTTGTCATGTGTACATGAATGATGGTCATGTTTGTCATAATGTGTCATGTATACTTGAATGATAGTCGTGTTAGAGGTCATTTGTCATGTGTGAAGGAATGGCAGTCATGTTGGAGGTCATGTGTCATGTATACCTGAATGACAGTCATTTTTGTTTCTCAGGTGAAGGACTCTGGGCTGATGGATGTCACTGTTAATTACAAGACCAAGACTATTAAGGTGAGACTGACAGGAACCCATAACAAGGTGCTAAAGAATATCTGAAAAGAGCATCTTTTAAGATTTTATTGCAGGTTTGTCTTCCAGTCCTGTTATTGTGTGCTGTCATATAGCTGGAATATTGCTGAGTGTGGTGTAAAACTAAACTCACTCACTGTTATTGTGATGTTTGCCAGTAACTTAATAATATGCTAATTAGGCTACAGAAGGTGAGCTGCATATCCCACACCTGATAGTGAGCTACACATCCCACACCTGATAGTGTGCTACATATCCCACACCTGATAGTGAGCTACATATCCCACACCTGACAGTGAGCTACACATTCCACACCTGATAGTGAGCTACACATTCCACACCTGATAGTGACCTACATATCCCACACCTGATAGTGACCTACATATCCCACACCTGATAGTGAGCTACAGATCCAACACCTGACAGTGAGCTACACATTCCACACCTGATAGTGAGCTACACATTCCACACCTGATAGTGACCTACATATCCCACACCTGATAGTGACCTACATATCCCACACCTGATAGTGAGCTACAGATCCAACACCTGACAGCGAGCTACACATTCCACACCTGATAGTGTGCTACATATCCCACACCTGATAGTGAGCTACAGATCCCACACCTGACAATGAGCTACACATTCCACACCTGATAGTGAGCTACAAATCCCACACCTGATAGTGAGCTACACATCCCACACATGATAGTAAGCTACACATCCCACACCTGAGAGTTAGCTACACATTCCACACCTGATAGTGAGCTACACATTCCACACCTGATAGTGACCTACATATCCCACACCTGATAGTGAGCTATATATCCCACACCTGATAGTTAGCTGCATATCCCACACCTGATAGTGAGCTACATATCCCACACCTGATAGTGAGCTACATATCCCACACCTGATAGTGAGCTACAGATCCAACACCTGACAGCGAGCTACACATGCCACACCTGATAGTGTGCTACATATCCCACACCTGATAGTGAGCTACAGATCCCACACCTGACAATGAGCTACACATTCCACATCTGATAGTGAGCTACAAATCCCACACCTGATAGTGAGCTACACATCCCACACGTGATAGTAAGCTACACATCCCACACATGATAGTGATCTACACATCCCACACCTGATAGTTAGCTACACATCCCACACCTGATAGTGAGCTACACATCCCACACCTGATAGTTAGCTACACATTCCACACCTGATAGTGAGCTACACATCCCACAGCTGATATTGAGCTACATATGCCACACCTGATAGTGAGCTACACATCCCACACATGATAGTGAACTACATATCCCACACCTGATAGTGAGCTACAGATCCCACACCTGACAGTGAGCTACACTTTCCACACCTGATAGTGTGCTACATATCCCACACCTGATAGTGAGCTACAGATCCCACACCGATAGTGAGCTACATATCCCACACATGATAGTGAACTACATATCCCACACCTGATAGTGAGCTACAGATCCCACACCTGACAGTGAGCTACACTTTCCACACCTGATAGTGTGCTACATATCCCACACCTGATAGTGAGCTACAGATCCCACACGATAGTGAGCTACATATCCCACACATGATAGTGAGCTACACATCCCACACCTCATAGTGAGCTGCATGTCCCACACCTGATAGTGAGCTACACATCCCACACCTGATATTGAGCTACATAGCCCACACCTGATTGTGAGCTACACATCCCACACATGATAGTGAGCTACACATCTTACACCTGATAGTGAGCTGCATGTCCCACACCTGATATTGAGCTACACATCCCACACCTGATAGTGAGCTACACATCCCACACCTGATAGTGAGCTACACATCCCACACGATAGTTAGCTACACATCCCACACCTGATAGTTAGCTACATATCCCACACATGATAGTGATACGCAGGTCCATGTCTAATCTAGAATCTGTTTTTGTCTCCTATAGACTGAATCGGCCTCAGCTGGCCAGCAAGCAATCCTGACAGGCAGTCAAGTGTGTGTGTCTGTTGGAGTGATACGAGCAACAGGGCTGAAGGTGAGTTCTGACAGCAGGAATATGTAACCACTGTAGACCACTTATCCCATAGCCAGCAATACTGTTCATGTGCCTACATCTGGCCAGTTGCTGACTTTATATCATATACTAGTTATTTTTTTCTTATCCTCACTCATGATCTTTTGCTTATCTCCCTTTTCCTTTGCGAATGGTAGTGGAACACTTGAATCCCTTGAAGTTCCCGAAGTGGACGTAAAAATACACTCACCCACGAGTTGCCTCCCTTTTCCCACGTCAACTGTCATGTGACCAGCCTTACTTGTCACTCTCTCCCTTTTCGCCAAAGTGGATGGTTGAGCGAGCACTGGAGTCCCGTATACAGCATTATATCCTTTTTATTTAGGTCCTATTCTTCAAAATTACGCTGTGTATGGATTTGGCAATAACTACTATGTATTATATGTAAATATTTTCTAAAAATTATTTGTATTTGTGTCATAATTTCATCGCTATGTAACTTGTTTACATTTCATGAAATCTAGCAGTGTTTGCAGGCACAGGTTATCCGTGGCTTATCCTCACCCCCAATGCCTTTCATGCATAAAACCATGTTCTTCCAGCTTCGTTGTACTTATTGTGTTGATTTATCAAATCTACAATTTAATCAATATTTGTCTTATATCTATAGATGTGCCATGGATCGGGTGAGGAAGTCATCTCAAGGCACGGCTGATAAAACAGGAGATCAGCCTGCAAACCGTATGTTGCTTGCTACTGCTGAAATTGATAAAACAGGTGCTATGTTGAGTACATTGCAGGGGCAGTCTGCTGGTACAGGGGCCAAGAAGAGATCTGCTACAACGCAATTGACTCAAGCTAAGAAGAAGACATCTTCTTCTACATCGCAGAAGAAAGCATCCATTACCAGATCGGAGGGTAAATCTACGCGGCCTAGTAAGTCAACGCATCAGAAATCCTTCAACGATGAGATATTACCTCCGCATGATCGGCGACTCAATCGACTCCTGCAACGGTCACATCAGGCCAGCTGTTTGACGAAGTACGACCAATTTCTCAACGGAGTGAAGTTGAGGCACTCAACTCAGCAGCGTTCGCGAATGCTTCTTCTACACTGCAGCAGCTTCAAACAACGCAATCGTCACAATATGGCTGACATCACATATGGCTACACATCAAAAGAACACTACAGCGACGATCACAAACTATCCTGACCAGTGACGAAATGTATGATGCAATCTTCGATGTCTGGACAAATATCACTCTACAGTATGTTAGAAACTTATATGAATCAATTTCACGACAGATTATGGCCTGCATACGCTCCAAGGGGAACTTGACCAAGTCCTGAGGTGAGACATAATTCTTTTTTTGAAATATATCGCTGTTTAAAGTTTTCATACGGTCATGTGTTTACTTCCACCATTTTGAATTGTCGCGAATACTTTTGTCATCATGCTGTACACCTTTGCGAAGGTCTCCACAGTCTGACGACTATATCATCTTGGAGGAGGATAGAAGACATGAGATGCCTACTCACCGTTCTACATCTGCGAACCCTCAACGTTCGAGAACATCGAAGGATTGATCTCCTACACATAGCCATTCTAGATCGAGATCACATATCTCTCACAGACTTTCGCAAAGTCACTCATCACGAGACAGAGGTTCGCGAAGAGAAGGCTCACATCACAGAGGTTCGCGAAGGGATACATATAGCGACAGACGTTCGTGAAGAGAAAACTCACATGACAGAGGTTCGCGAAGAGATGAATCTACAGATAGAGGTTCGCAAAGAGTGGACTCTCAAGATAGACATTCGCAAAAGGATAAAAGAGGTTCGCAGAAGGATGATTCGCGGAGGCATAGCTCTACCAAGCCTAAGGGCACTTATCTGCAGCATCGAGGTCTATGCAGTACCGGTTGTCTTGATGATGGCATACAGGTTCTTCAAAGTGCCAATCAACTCAGACTGCAGCTGAACTTCACAATTAAGTTGCTCGTGCATCTAGGATGGCTAGTGAACCTGATGAAGTTGGAGTTAGAATCATACAAGATCTTCAATTGCTGGGAATAAGAATTATCACAACACAGAATCGATTTGATTTCCCAGAAGATCATTGGGTCAAGATTCCAGCCATGATTCCACAAGCAGTCATCGCTCCGTTAACACTACGAACATGGCAATGTCTACTTGGTCTACTAATCTCGGCGCAGGACTTCGACTCGCACAGGAAGATTACAACTAAGGCCGCTGCAACGGTTCCTGACAAAACATCTGGACAGCGTCGACCCTATCTTGCTGCCAGACAATCATAAGAGGTACCTACTTTGGTGGACCCACAGGTCGAACGTCTGCAGAGGGACCTATTTACAAGAGCTGGCCTTCTACACACATCTCTACTTAGACGCATCGATACACGGTTGGGGTGCACATGTCAACAATCAAGTTGCATCAAGGAAGTGGTCCAAACAGAGCAGCATTTTCACATCAATCTGCTGGAGATGAAAGCTGTGATCAACGCCTTACAACTATGGTCGAGCTCGCTGATCAACAGAATTCTGATGGTCCATACGGACAACTTTACAGTGGCATTCTCCATAAATCGGCAAGGATCTACAAAATCACCAAGCCTACTGCAGCTCACATTCCAGTTGTCTGACATCACGGAGGAGGCAAACATCTAGATAAAGGCGTGTCACATACCCAGAGCCAAGAATGTGCTTGCAGATGCTCTCTCCCGACCACAGCACCTGTCACCTACAGAATGGATGCTCCACCCAGAAGCATTTCGGCTCATCATAAGGGAAATAGGATCCCCTTGCATAGACCTGTTTGCCACGAGGTTCAACATACAACTACAGACATTTGTCATACCAGTTCCAGATCCTCAGGCCTGGGCAACAGATGCACTGAGCATATCATGGGAAGGACTAAACGCCTACGCATTTCCACCCCCGATATTACTACCGAAAGTACTGTTGAAGATCAAACAGACACTGGCGCTACAACTGACTTTGGTCGTGCCATGCTGGCCAGCGAGAGTATGGTTCCTAGACCTAATAGAAGATCTCGGAAGTCCAACAATCAAGTTACCAG
Organism: Haliotis rubra; assembly: GCF_003918875.1. Taxonomy (NCBI): domain Eukaryota; kingdom Metazoa; phylum Mollusca; class Gastropoda; order Lepetellida; family Haliotidae; genus Haliotis; species Haliotis rubra. The sequence goes on along the minus strand of NW_025765357.1, from coordinate 130,715 downwards.
ATTGGCCGAACCTACTCATACATCTGCACACCAAGCAAGTCCATGGGAACCCAACACTGTTCCAGCTACAAGTGTGGACCGTATCAAAACATGTTTGAAGAAAAGGGGATACTCCGCCAGGGCAGCCAAGGCAATAACGCTAGCATTACACAGATCTACTCGTAACCTGTATGATGACAAGTGGCTGAAGTTTGAGACTTATGCAAGGCGGAAAGACTTCACTGCGATGAAAACTACTCATCCTCAAGTGGCGGAATACCTGTGTCATCTTAGACAGACTAGACATCTGAAAGGTTCGACATTCTCTACATACCTTGCTGCCATCAGTACAGTGATTACCATGAAAACAGGCATCAAGTTGACGAAAGTACCAGAATTACTTGCTCTGCTGAGATCTTTTAAACTGGAGGACCAGCAAAAGAAGTTCAGAGCTCCGTCCTGGGATCTGAATGTAATTCTACATCATCTTACAAGTGATGTCTACTAACCTCTAGACCATACTACCTTCGAGCTGCTGACACAGAAGACTCTGTTCCTGCTTGCGCTAGCCACGGCAGCTCGGATATCAGAGATACATGCGCTGGACTTTGGTTGAACCAGATTTGACACGGGGCAACATGCTGCAGTTAATCAAGGACTTCGATGGGACTTCATTGCCAAGAATCAACTACCTGGTCAGCCAGATAGACAGTTCCACGTACCAGCGCTATCTACAATCCTTGGACCAGAGGATAAAGAGGACCTATCCTTCTATCAAGCGCCTGTTCATCCCATTATCTACAGAGACATAAGCAGAAGTCTCAAGAACTATGATATCGTTCTGGATGAGAGACGTCATATTGAGAGCCTATAAAGCAGAAGGACTAGACTAGAAATTGCTCTATATCAGCAATTATGGAGGGTTGCTTTTGGAAGTCGGATACAGTGTTTGTCAACCACTACCTCCGAGACATAGTCATTGAAGACGTCTCAGGCATTCACCAATTTGGGCCTCGTTGTAGCAAAGCAACTAAAGGTTCCTCAAAGGCGCTGAGTTGGAAAATCTCACCCTTTATCACGTTGACGTGTTGATAACATTTACTTAGGAAAAGTATTAGTTTGAAAGTCCATGCGCACAGTCTGTACGGGTAAAGATCTTACCTTTATGGTAAAGGTAATCTATGGGTTGTTATAGATATCTAGTAAAAAGAAGATACTAGTATATCTTAAGCCACATGAATCAAGATGATTCAACTTGTCTGAGATGGAAGTAAGACAAGAAGTGGTCCCCCTGAGTTATAACGGAAGTTGGAAGGATCACGGAAAAGCTGTATCGCAGTTCCCATGGGGGGGATACAGGGCGTATCTAAGGACAGCTGATGAATCCACGAAGTGGCTTGACCCACCACCAATCCGTCGGATTCTATAAGCAAAATATTATGAGTAAGGATAAGAAAAAATATGTAATTTTTCAAGTAAAATTGATATTTATATACTTATCCCGACTCATGACAAGAAGCCCTCCCAACCTCATTGCTGGAAACACTTCAGATTGCACAGCAGATCCAAGTGCTCGGTCAGAAAAATCAGGAGAGAGTGACAAGTAAGGCTGGTCACATGACTGTTTACACGGGAAAAGGGAGGTAACTCGTGGGTGAGTGTATTTTTACATCCGCTTCGAGAACTTCAAGGGATTCAAGTGTTCCACTACCATTCGCAAGGAAAAGGGAGATAAGCAAAAGATCATGAGTCGGGATAAGTATAAAAATATCAATTTTACTTGAAAAATAACATGTTCCTCAGTGACCTTGACTTACGTGTATTGGCCTATGTTATAGTGTGCAGCAGAAAAGGTGTCTCACCTTGACCCTGGAATGCAGTATGCCTCAGAAGTGGGTGTCAATGCCTATGTCCGGATCAAGTTGTCTTTTCTCACTAATGAGGTAAGTGATGAGGAACTGCCTGTCAGAGTCACATGTGATGCAACATATGAAAAAAATGAACTTCATTCTGTCATTCTTAAAAAATTACTACAGATTATTCAACACTGATGTTACTCCTTAACAAAGTTTATGTTAGTGGGGATGCTAAAACTTACTTATTCCTATTTTAAGGGTGAGAGAATAACGAAGACAGTTGCTCGGACATTTTCCCCTGAGTTCTCCCACTACCTTGACTTCCCCTGTCCCTTGTTGTGGACAGACTCTAAGAATGATGGAACCAGTCTGGCTGAACTGCTGGAAATGGGGGAGGCAACTTTCGAAGTGTGGCACCAAGTTCCAGGACTACATGGAGGTATGTGTTTTATTATTCCTCGTCGCACGTGTAGAGCGATGGGGGATATAAAATAGGCTCCGTCCATTGTCTGTATGAAATGGAATACCTTAAGAACCGTTGACTTGATTCTTTTGTTCATTTCAAGGTCACAAGGGGACTTTAACATTTTACCCTTGTCAGCGAGATATCTCAAGAACCGTTCTCTGGATTTTCTTCATATTTGACACCAAGCTTCATCTAAGGAAGGCGCAGGGCCCAGTTGATTTTGGTGACCTTCAATTATTTTCAAGGTCGTGGTGACACTTTGAAGATTTCAGCATGTTAACCTGAATGTTAAAGGTCACATGCAACGTAAAACACAACTTTGCAGATTCTGATACCTTTCGGTATGGACATACCGAAACAAATAGTCAAAAATGCAAATTCAACTTATAAAGTTGAAAAATAACGCGATGAAAAAAACCGCGCGAAATCGGAGTTCAAACGTTTCACTAATTTTCCCCAGACTTTTCTGGGGAATACGGGTTTCAACAGCTGGGCTACGCTCATAGCACGTGCGCAGTGAAATAGGTGCGCGAAACTGGGAAGCAGGCTGTCTGGTGAATACCGGTGAAGGCTTTGGTGTGAGCTATTTTCATAATGTCTTGTTGATATCTCACAGGGGCTTAACTTTTATATGTTATGACAGTAAATAAACTGTTTATATAATTTCATTTGTCTATTTCACCACACGCTCTTTCTTACCGAAGTCACTTTCTCAGTTCGATACTTAAAAGCAATGTCATTATATAGCGCTGACACAATTTCTAACTGTGATATAGATATGTCGCTGTCACAGACAAAACTCAAGGTCTTGTTCTATTGACACCTGTGTGTCTGCCTGCCTGTCTGCTAATGACAATATTCAATACAATAACTGTGATCACTGACCACATGCAATTTGAACTTAACACCAATCAGGCTATACACCATAAGCAAAACGCATTGATTTATGGCCCGAGTTCGGTCTCTGTCACATTATGTAATTACACAGACAGGCAGATGTGATACTTGAACACATGACATGTTATGATGTCTGTTGATTGCAAAATGTTATACACAAAAAATGAGCATGTAGTTACAAAACCCAACATCTCTATATATACACACACAATGGCGGCATCTGCTAATGAGCCAGCCGTTACACTTGAGTGCACACCCACCCGCTCTGACTGGGTTCGGTATCCCGGCTGCTTCGTTTCGAGGGAGGTAAACCCAAGTACAAAATATTGCACTTTTGATTTGCGATTATACGCTTATAATTTGTTTATTTGTTTTTTCATGATCAGCAATGCACATTATATGTCATGAAGAAGTGATAATTGTGTTTTAATTATATTTGATTTTTTGGTTGCATGTGACCTTTAAGCTTTTCAGCAAAACACCTCAAGAACCATTCACTGGATTTTCTTCATAGACTTTCAAGATTGCTATTGAATGTTTTTTGATAATCCGTTCCTTTATTACTACTTATGCATATTTCATACACCATGACAATCATGCCAAGGTCAAAGTGAATCTTGAAAATATTTGTGTGTTTGAACAGCTACAGAGCAAAATATCAAGAGAGGTTGACTGGTCATGTTTTTGTTGATATTTAACTTCGACTTCATCTTAAACTACAACCTTCACTTTCATTACTTTTTAAGTTTGATTTGATAATTTGCAGTGGGGATTATGTCACCTTAGTGACAGGGCTTGTTTATAATTGTTGTTAACCGGTTACAGATTATAGGATGAAATGCATGTGTGTTCATTTTGGTTGTGTCATTAATGTGCTGAAATTAGCCTACTATTTATAAATGCCCCATGCACCTTATGCAGGTGTGTCATCTGTAGGAGACATACACCTGTAGGCCAAGCAATCTCCCCACGGAACCTTCTAGAGCTAAGAGGTTGTCCTAGATACTGTTAATAGAGCCTTGATTTGATAATTTGCAACAGGGATTATGTCACCTTATTGACAACTGCTTGTGTATCAGTTTTCGGATTGAATGACAGTCGGCAAATGCCCCCAGAACTTAGATGATGCAGTTATTAATGAAGGCTGTAACTGTAGGCCAGTATGTCTGACTGGCAGCAAGACTGTATGTGTGGTGTATGTTACAGGAACTGTAGGCCAGTATGTCCCGACTGGCAGCAAGACTGTATGTGTGATGTGTGTTACAGGAACTGTAGGCCAGTATGTCCCGACTGGCAGTCAGACAGTGATGGGGAGGTGTATGGTACAGAAGACTGTATGTGTGGTGTATGTTACAGGAACTGTAGGCCAGTATGTCCCGACTGGCAGCAAGACTGTATGTGTGGTGTATGTTACAGGAACTGTAGGCCAGTATGTCCCGACTGGCAGTCAGACAGTGATGGGGAGGTGTATGGTACAGAAGACTGTATGTGTGATGTGTGTTACAGGAACTGTAGGCCAGTATGTCCCGACTGGCAGTGAGACAGTGATGGGGAGGTGTATGGTACAGAAGACTGTATGTGTGTGTATGTACAGGAACTGTAGGCCAGTATGTCCGACTGGCAGTGAGACAGTGATGGGGAGGTGTATGGTACAGAAGACTGTGTGTGATGTGTGTTACAGGAACTGTAGGCCAGTATGTCCCGACTGGCAGCCAGACAGTGATGGGGAGGTGGGTACAGAAGACTGTATGTGTGGTGTATGTTGTGCGAACTGTAGGCCAGTATGTCCCGACCGGCAGTGAGACAGTGATGGGGAGGTGTATGGCACAGAAGACCGTATGTGTGATGTGTGATACAGGAACTGGCCAGTATGTCCCACTGGCAGCCGGTGACAGTGATGGGGAGGTGTATGGTACAGAAGACTGTATGTGTGGTGTATGTTACAGGAACTGTAGGCCAGTATGTCCCGACTGGCAGCAAGACTATATGTGTAGTGTGTGTTACAGGAACTGTAGGCCAGTATTTCCCGACTGGCAGTCAGACAGTGATGGGGAGGTGTATGGTACAGAAGACTGTATGTGTGGTGTATGTTACAGGAACTGTAGGCCAGTATGTCCCGACTGGCAGTCAGACAGTGATGGGGAGGTGTATGGTACAGAAGACTGTATGTGTGATGTGTGTTACAGGAACTGTAGGCCAGTATGTCCCGACTGGCAGCGAGACAGTGATGGGGGGGGTGTATGGTACAGAAGACTGTATGTGTGGTGTATGTTACAGGAACTGTAGGCCAGTATGTCCCGACTGGCAGTGAGACAGTGATGGGGAGGTGTATGGTACAGAAGACTGTATGTGTGATGTGTGTTACAGGAACTGTAGGCCAGTATAAGTCCCACGACTGGCAGCTGCAGACAGTGATGGGGAGGTGTGGGTACAGAAGGCTGTATGTGTGGTGTATGTTACAGGAACTGTAGGCCAGTATGTCCCGACTGGCAGCAAGACTGTATGTGTAGTGTGTGTTACAGGAACTGTAGGCCAGTATTTCCCGACTGGCAGTCAGACAGTGATGGGGGAGGTGTATGGTACAGAAGACTGTATGTGTGGTGTATGTTACAGGAACTGTAGGCCAGTATGTCCCGACTGGCAGTGAGACAGTGATGGGGAGGTGTATGGTACAGAAGACTGTATGTGTGATGTGTGTTACAGGAACTGTAGGCCAGTATGTCCCGACTGGCAGCCAGACAGTGATGGGGAGGTGTATGGTACAGAAGACTGTATGTGTGATGTGTGTTACAGGAACTGTAGGCCAGTATGTCCTGACTGGCAGCGAGACAGTGATGGGGAGGTGTATGGTACAGAAGACTGTATGTGTGATGTGTGTTACAGGAACTGTAGGCCAGTATGTCCCGACTGGCAGCGAGACAGTGATGGGGAGGTGTATGGTACAGAAGACTGTATGTGTGATGTATGTTACAGGAACTGTAGGCCAGTATGTCCCGACTGGCAGCAAGACTGTATGTGTGGTGTATGTTACAGGAACTGTAGGCCAGTATGTCCCGACTGGCAGCAAGACTGTATGTGTGGTGTATGTTACAGGAACTGTAGGCCAGTATTTCCCGACTGGCAGCAAGACTGTATGTGTGATGTGTGTTACAGGAACTGTAGGCCAGTATGTCCCGACTGGCAGTCAGACAGTGATGGGGAGGTGTATGGTACAGAAGACTGTATGTGTGGTGTATGTTGCAGGAACTGTAGGCCAGTATGTCCCGACTGGCAGTGAGACAGTGATGGGGAGGTGTATGGTACAGAAGACTGTATGTGTGGTGTATGTTACAGGAACTGTAGGCCAGTATGTCCTGACTGGCAGTGAGACCGTGATGGGGAGGTGTATGGTACAGAAGACTGTATGTGTGATATGTGTTACAGGAACTGTAGGCCAGTATGTCCCGACTGGCAGCGAGACAGTGATGGGGAGGTGTATGGTACAGAAGACTGTATGTGTGATGTGTGTTACAGGAACTGTAGGCCAGTATGTCCCGACTGGCAGTCAGACAGTGATGGGGAGGTGTATGGTACAGAAGACTGTACGTGTGATGTGTGTTACAGGAACTGTAGGCCAGTATGTCCCGACTGGCAGTCAGACAGTGATGGGGAGGTGTATGGTACAGAAGACTGTATGTGTGGTGTATGTTACAGGAACTGTAGGCCAGTATGTCCCGACTGGCAGCAAGACTGTATGTGTGATGTATGTTACAGGAACTGTAGGCCAGTATGTCCCGACTGGCAGTCAGACAGTGATGGGGAGGTGTATGGTACAGAAGACTGTATGTGTGATGTGTGTTACAGGAACTGTAGGCCAGTATCTCCCGACTTGCAGTGAGACAGTGATGGGAGGTGTATGGTACAGAAGACTGTATGTGTGATGTGTGTTACAGGAACTGTAGGCCAGTATCTCCCGACTTGCAGTGAGACAGTGATGGGAGGTGTATGGTACAGAAGACTGTATGTGTGATGTATGTTACAGGAACTGTAGGCCAGTATGTCCCGACTGGCAGTGAGACAGTGATGGGGAGATGTATGGTACAGAAGACGGGAGATGTGCTGCTGGGAACCACAACTGTTAAGCTGGTGTCTCTGCTGACGCACAGGACAGGTAAACTGATACTGGCTAGCTGACAGGCGGCTGAACAGCTGGTCTTGATGAAATGGTCGAGATGACCAAATGAAAAATGCAATGTTTCTTTAAAAGAATTAAGAATGACAAAAATATTTAACATCTGTCCAGAGTGAAGATATCCAGGAACTAGGAGTTGACAATGGTCTCCTGGAAACCATGCCCTTCATGAGCGGCAACTAGCAATATCACTATCACGTTGTGATGGTCACTGACCTTATGTATGTCACATCATAGTTACTGGATTGATTGGTCCAGACTCAACTATTTACAAACCTACATCATATAGCAGGAGTATGGCTGAGTGTGGCTTTTTACAACAGACCAATGTACATATCTGAATATCTAACTACATTGGCAGGTCTGCTGGGCTGGCACCCAGTAACAATTCCATCGTTGGGATGGAAGACTTCGGAGGAAGGGGACGGGTGTGTTCAACATGGGCTGCAGCAAGTGGGCGGGGGCCTGGAATTATCCATCAGGTTTGCCCACCAGGAAGATCGGGAGAAGGTCATCCATGCTGGTCGGAGTGTTGGGTGGTCCCCGACTCTACTGGGCCTGGAGGATGAGGAGGACTGGGAGACAGAGGGTAGGTGGAGGGATAACTGAATAAACTCAAAGTGCCATATTAAGATGAGTGATCTAGTGTTACCACCTGACAGTACTCTATGTTTGTAGATGAGTGATCCAGTGCTATGATCTGACAGTAGTCTTTGTTTGTAGAAGAGTGATCTAGTGTTACCACCTGCCAGTACTTTATGTTTGTAGAAGAGTGATCTAGTGTTACCACCTGACAGTACTCTATGTTTGTAGATGAGTGATCCAGTGCTATGATCTGACAGTACTCTATGTTTGTAGAAGAGTGATCTACTGTTATCACCTGACAGTACTCTATGTTTGTAGAAGAGTGATCTAGTGTTACCACCTGACAGTACTCTATGTTTGTAGAAGAGTGATCTAGTGTTACCACCTGACAGTACTCTATGTTTGTAGATGAGTGATCTAGTGTTACCACCTGCCAGTACTCTATGGTTGTAGAAGAGTGATCTAGTGTTACCACCTGACAGTACTCTATATTTGTAGAAGAGTGATCCAGTGCCATGATCTGACAGTGGTCTTTGTTTGTAGAAGAGTGATCTAGTGTTACCACCTGACAGTACTCTATGTTTGTAGATGAATGATCTAGTGCTATGATCTGACAGTACTCTATGTTTGTAGAAGAGTGATCTAGTGTTACCACCTGACAGTACTCTATGTTTGTAGATGAGTGATCTAGTGTTACCACCTGACAGTACTCTATGTTTGTAGATGAGTGATCCAGTGCTATGATCTGACAGTACTCTATGTTTGTAGAAGAGTGATCTAGTGTTACCACCTGACAGTACTCTATGTTTGTAGATGAATGATCCAGTGCTATGATCTGACAGTACTCTATGTTTGTAGATGAGTGATCTAGTGTTACCACCTGACAGTACTCTATGTTTGTAGATGAGTGATCCAGTGCTATGATCTGACAGTACTCTATGTTTGTAGAAGAGTGATCTAGTGTTACCACCTGACAGTACTCTATGTTTGTAGATGAGTGATCTAGTGTTACCACCTGACAGTACTCTATGTTAATAGAAGAGTCATCTAGTGTTACCACCTGACAGTACTCTATGTTTGTAGATGAGTGATCCAGTGCCATGATCTGACAGTAGTCTTTGTTTGTAGAAGAGTGATCTAGTGTTACCACCTGACAGTACTCTATGTTTGTAGATGAATGATCTAGTGCTATGATCTGACAGTACTCTATGTTTGTAGAAGAGTGATCTAGTGTTACCACCTGTCAGTACTCTATGTTTGTAGATGAGTGATCTAGTGTTACCACCTGACAGTACTCTATGTTTGTAGATGAGTGATCTAGTGCTACCACCTGACAGTACTCTATGTTTGTAGATGAGTGATCCAATGCCATGATCTGACAGTAGTCTTTGTTTGTAGAAGAGTGATCTAGTGTTACCACCTGACAGTACTCTATGTTTGTAGATGAATGATCTAGTGCTATGATCTGACAGTACTCTATGTTTGTAGAAGAGTGATCTAGTGTTACCACCTGTCAGTACTCTATGTTTGTAGATGAGTGATCTAGTGTTACCACCTGACAGTACTCTATGTTTGTAGATGAGTGATCTAGTGCTACCACCTGACAGTACTCTATGTTTGTAGATGAGTGATCTAGTGTTACCACCTGACAGTACTCTATGTTTGTAGATGAGTGATCCAGTGCTATGATCTGACAGTACTCTATGTTTGTAGAAGAGTGATCTAGTGTTACCACCTGACAGTACTCTATGTTTGTAGAAGAGTGATCTAGTGCTATGATCTGACAGTACTCTGTTTGTAGATGAGTGATCTAGTGTTACCACCTGACAGTACTCTATGTTTGTAGAAGAGTGATCTAGTGCTATGATGAGACAGTACTCTATGTTTGTAGATGAGTGATCTAGTGTTACCACCTGACAGTACTCTATGTTTGTAGAAGAGTGATCCAGTGCTATGATCTGACAGTACTCTATGTTTGTAGATGAGTGATCTAGTGTTACCACCTGACAGTACTCTATGTTTGTAGAAGCGTGATCTAGTGCTATGATCTGACAGTACTCTATGTTTGTAGATGACTGATCTAGTGTTACCACCTGACAGTACTCTATATTTGTAGATGAGTGATCCAGTGCTATGATCTGACAGTACTCTATGTTTGTAGATGAGTGATCTAGTGTTACCACCTGACAGTACTCTATGTTTGTAGAAGAGTGATCCAGTGCTATGATCTGACAGTACTCTATGTTTGTAGATGAGTGATCTAGTGTTACCACCTGACAGTACTCTATGTTTGTAGATGAGTGATCCAGTGCTATGACAGTACTCTATGTTTGTAGGAGAGTGATCTAGTGTTACCACCTGACAGTACTCTATGTTTGTAGAAGAGTGATCCAGTGCTATGATCTGACAGTACTCTATGTTTGTAGATGAGTGATCTAGTGTTACCACCTGACAGTACTCTATATTTGTAGAAGAATGATCCAGTGCTATGATCTGACAGTAGTCTTTGTTTGTAGATGAGGCTTCCCATGGTCAGTGTAACCAGCTCACGATAAGTGTGCAGGATGTCTGCTTCCCTCTACAAAATGCTCTCCTGACAGGCCACACCCAGCTTGAGCCTTCAGCCAAGTGCTATATCAGATACAAGTTCTATGACAAAGGTAACTTACAGTGATCAACATTGTAACATTGAAGTTTCTGTGCATGTATGTGAAGTTCATGACAGTTTCAGTACACAACGTGTGTTTCTATTGTTACATTTCACTGTGCAGGTGCTGTGTCCACCAAGCTGTCAGTGTTGCAACAGAATGAGGATGCCTCCGTCTCCACTACCTTTCGTCATAAACACTGCTTCTTAGTGCCGAGGTCCAGTCCTTTCCACTGGTAAGTTTATCACTGCCTCACAACACTTCTTGACTGCATCACGACACTACCTGACTACATCATGACACAACCTGACTGCATCGCAACACTACCTGACTGCATCACAACACTACCTGACTGCCTCACAACACTACCTCACTGCATCACAACACTGCCTGACTGCGACACAACACTGCCTGACTGCATTACGACACTACCTGACTGCATCACAACACTACCTGACTGCATCACAACACTACCTGACTGCATCACAACACTACCTGACTCATCACGACACTACCTCACTGCATCACAACACTGCCTGACTGCGACACAACACTGCCTGACTGCATCACAACACTACCTGACTGCATCACAACACTACCTGACTGCCCCACAACACTGCCTGACAACACTACCTGACTGCCTCTCAACACTACCTGACAGCCTCACAACACTACATGACTACATCACGATACTACCTGACTGCCTCTCAACACTACCTGACTGCATCACGACACTACCTGACTACATCATGACACTACCTGACTGCCTCACAACACTACCTGACTGCATCACGACACTACCTGCCTACATCATGACACTACCCGACTGCTTCATAACACTACCTGACTGCCTCACAACACTACCTGACTGCATCACGACACTACCTGACTGCCTCACAGCACTACCTGACTGCATCACGACACTACCTGAATACATCATGACACTACCTGACTGCCTCACAACACTACCTGACTCCATCACGACACTACCTACATCATGGCACTACCTAACTGCTTCATAACACTACCTGACTGCCTCACAACACTACCTGACTGCATTACGACACTACCTGACTGCCTCACAACACTACCTGACTGCATCACGACACTACCTGAATACATCATGACACTACCTGACTGCATCACGACACTATCTGACTGCCCCACAACACTACCTGACTGCCTCACGACACTACCTGACTGCCCCACATCACTACCTGACTACATCATGACACTACCTGACTACATCATGACACTACCTGACTGCATCACGACACTACCTGCCTGACTGCCCCACAACACTACCTGACTACATCACGATACTACATGACTGCATCACGACACTACCTCACTGCCACACAATAATGCCTCAAACACACAACACCACCTCACTGCACACATCCTGATATATCCTTCATATGATACCTTGCTTGTTATGGTTATACTCTGCCTGGTATGCCCTGCCTGTTCTGCCTGTAGGTATTTACGTGAGGAAAGGCTGGAGGTACAGGTTTGGGTGAGTTATGTGTCCGGCAGAGACAAGCAGAGTCGTCCCCATCACCGTGACAAGCTGGTGGGATCAGCCTACATAGAGCTGGGCAGTCTTGCTGACACTTCCAGAAAACAGCATCGTCTCAGGTACTCTGCTTTCAGACATTTCCAACCTGAGATTGATTTGAATCTTATGTTGCCATGGAGTTATTGTTATTGCCCGGAAAGCGGAAGGTCATGGGTTTGGATCCCCAACCGCGTCTCACCAAAAGATGTTAAAATATGGTACTTGTTGATTCCTGCCTGGCACTCGGCATTAATGGGTACAACAAGGACTGGTCAGCTCGGAGTCAGTATATATCATGCGTCTGAGTTGGGTATTCATGCTTCACTGCGGCAAGGTATCTCAGTGGGCTAGCACTATAAAACCAGCTTAAGTCTGGGCTGGTACAAGCAGCCGCACATACACATACACAAGCATGCACGTCGTCATATGAGCGAAATATTCTTAAGTACGATGTACACCCAATTTCACCTCACCTCACCTTATTGCCAAGAATGTGAAAACAGGAAAATAAATTTTTCCTTATCCTGACTCATGCTAAATGCTTGTCTCCTCCTTCTTGCGAATGATAGTGGAATCCTTAAAATCCCTTGCAGTTCCCTTCTAAAAAGCGGAAGTAAAATCATCACTCACCCACGAGTAGGCTCCCTTGCCTCCTTTGGCACCCTTTTGGTCACATGACCTGCTATGTTTGCCACTCTCTCCTTCGCCCTTGAGGACGGTCGTGAGAGCACCTGGGTCCCGATACGGCACATATCCTTTACCATTTTGGACCTTTTACATCTAAATGGCAGCTGAATACGGTTTTTTGATTGATATTATCAAATGATTTGATATTATGTCTAAATTATACGTTGTTTGCCATGTTTTTCATCTGGTTTACAATTGATGAAAACTTGTATTCGTTGTAGGTACCGGCTGTCTGTGGCTGACCGCATATATTATGTCCTGATTGCACTACTACATGTTCTTCCAGCTCTCGCTGTAAACATTGTCAGAAACTAACTACTTTTGAATTTAATAATTACCTCTTTTTCTCTTCATAGATGTGCAAAGGACTGGGTAAGAAGGTATTCACAAGTCATGTCTAGTAAATCGAGTGATTGCGCTGATAAACGTGTGTTAACTACTGCTGCCGAGGTTCATAATTCCAGTGAATTGCCGAGCGTTTTACGAGGATAGGATGCTGTTCCAGTGATGAACTCCATCTCGATTAAGTAGAGATCGTCGTCAATGAAGCTGTCCTCATCGCAGACGAAGAAGACAAGATTTTCTTCTGCACAGAAGAAGTCAACAGCTCCTAAGACTTTGTCGAAGTCTCTTCACAGCTCTACGCAGAAGACAAGACCCTTCACTGCCCATATTGTACCTCCGGAAGAAGCAGACGTGTATGATGATCCCCATCATCATACCGGAAGTTTCAGTCGTCAGCAAGAAGACGAAGCCTGCTTCAACAGCTACATCGGCAACTATATCAGCACAGACATTGACAGAAGACCTTCTATCAACGCAGACATCGGGTACCAGAGATAGCAGCAGCGTCAACTCTTCACAAGTGCAGCGTACCTTAGAAGAGGCCTCAACGTTCTCAGAAGCATCATCAACCCTGCAGCAGTCTCAACATACGTCGCAGAACTTCAACCCGGGGCTGTTTGTGGAACAGTGTACAGATCAGATGATGTCGATGATGGAACATCGCTTCGCGCAGGAGGTAGCTGCTACGAAGACCACTACGACAACTACAAGCCTGAGCGAAGGTTCAGCAGCCTCTCCAACGCACCTGGATGAAGAGGAAAGCCTGCGCGAAGGCCCACGCACCTGATGATCTTCAACGTCTGAAGCTAGATGTAGACAACGCTACCAACGTCAGCTCAGCCTTACACGTCCCCGAAGGAGCCTCTAAGATGCTCCACACAGAAGCAGATTGACACGTTCTCCAGAACCCTACAGATGCCGCAGATATAGATCGTCATCAACATCAGACTTACACTCACATCGGGAACCTGCACACAGGCACTCCACATCTCACAGAGGGGAGATTACGTCATTCAGCCTTCGTGAAAGCTTAGAGAGATATCTCAGGACTCCAGGAGGAATATACGGTCACACCGGGACCCTTCACCTGCATGCAGCTCTACATACAGATCTACATACAGAGACTCACGTCATTATGGATGTTCAGATAGGGAAATGTCCAAGTTCACCGTCTGAAGTTAGAAGTCTGGAGAACTCTACTAACGTCAGCTCAGCATAGCAGACCCCTCCGATGACAGTCGCCCTGCGCGAAGGAATATTAGCTATGCAAGCTCTCTCGGATGAAGGCCTGCATGAACGGTTATGTTTGCGAAGATCTTTACCGTCAGAAGTATCAGCAGAAAGAAGCGTTAGCAGTCCACGATGGAGCCTCCATGCAGTTTCAGCATCTCAGCAGAAAGTAGATCCAGTCGTTCTCCAGGATTCTACAAACTCCGCAGATGCGGATCTTCTAACTTGGACCTTCATCAACTTGCGGCAGGCACTCACAGGGAGGATTATAATCAGAGTCAGCTTGTCCTGCCGTTCAACGATAGCAGATTACCCCTTCATCATACGGAGCCCTTCATGATAACATCAGGGTTTGAGATTACAAGATCATCGGTGAATCCTGTAATAGATCTTCAAGGTGGAAGATAAGAAGATAATGCAACTGCACACTACAACTAAATGTTGGCTATGTTGGATCAACGCGTGGCTGAAGGAAGAGACGCATACCTGAAGAAACAATGTCAGATAACATCCAATGAAACACTGAAGATGAATTTTCATCACATGGGCTTACAAGATATCAAGGGGACAGTTAACAGCATTGTTGCAGTTTCTCAGCGAGACATCGCTTACGGTCAACTTTACAGAACGTCTGTATAAGATGACGACAGCAGTAAAGATTATGAAGTCAAAGAATACAGTCACAACAGACAGGGAGCAGTCTGCTTACATCGGTACTATGCGGCGAAGTTTTCGCACGCTTCCACTCAGCCATCTATACACGTGTTCACTCGTGTAACTCTGGCACACGCCGAACAGAGAGGTTACGGACAAGGCCGAGTGTTGACAATGTAATCAGCATTTACCTGCAACACCGGTGACATCACATGTGTAATCTGATTGGTCCATGAGAGACAACTCCCTCCGCAGAACTTGGTCATAGTCGCGTGCCAGGAAGTCATCTACAGTTGTAAACAACTCTTTCAACGTGGGAAGGGCTCCATTTACAGTCCAGTTAGCAGGGTACAGACAGTAGGAACTCCGCTGATAGACCTGTTTGCAACAAAGTTCAACAAACATTCGTCTCCCCGATTCCGGATCCTCAGGCATGGGCAAATGCTTTAAGCATCTCATGGGAAGGACTAAACGCATACGCGTTTCCACCTCCAGCACTATTACCACAAGTAATACAGAAAATCAAGCAGACGACAACGTTGCAACTGATTTTGGTCGTGCCCTATTGGCCAGCGAGGGTATGGTTTTCCGTCCTCATACAAGAACTCGGAAGTCAACCCTGAAACTACCAGAGTGGTTGAACCTGCTCGTCCATCCACACACCAAGCAAGCTAATGGGAATCCGGCATTGTTCCAGCTACATGTGTGGAGCGTATTAAAGCTTGCCAGAAGACTAGAGGGTACTCCGCCAGAGCAGCGAAAGCAGTGACACTAGGTCTACGCAGATCAACTCACAACTTGTACGACGACAAGTGGCAGAGCTTTGAACCGTATGCAATGAGGAAAGGCTTTACAGTGGTAAAAGCAACCCATCCTCAAGTGGCGGAATACCTGTGTCATTTGCGACAGATGAGACACTTAAAAGGTTCAACACTCTCAATGTACCTGGCTGCTCTCAGCACAGTTATCACCATGAAGACGGGTGTCAAACTGACCAAAGTACCAGAGATACTGGCACTTCTACGCTCGTTCAAGTTGGAAGACCAACAAAAGAAACTCAAGGCTCCTGCCAGGGACCTCAAAGTAGTTCTACAACATCTCACTAGTGACGCCTACGAGCCTCTAGAACGGACATCCTTTGAACTACTGACACAGAAAACACTGTTCCTGATCGCCCTAGCAACAGCAGCACGGATGTCAGAAATACATGCTCTGGACTTTGAACGAACACAATTTGAATCAAGACATCGTGACATCGTACATCTAGGACTGAGATGGGACTTTATTGCCAAGAACCAACTGCCCGGCCAGCCTGACAGATAGTTCTACATCCCAGCACTCTCTACAGTCCTTGGGTCACAGGATACACAGGATTTATCCTTATGCCCTGTCAGAGCACTGAAAGTCTAGTTACAAAGGACAAAAACAAGGAGACGAAAGTTCAAGCGCCCTACTTATCCCCTTATCCACTGAGACGCCCATGGAAGTCTCACGGACAACTATATCAGTATGGATGAGAGCCGATATACTAAGGGCCTACAAAACAACAGGACTTTAGCCTCCAAGAGCCTCCAATCCACACGAAGTCAGAGCCCAGGCATCTACACTTGCTCTGCATGGAAACTGCTCGATTACAACAATAATGGAAGGCTGCTTTTGTAAATCAGACAGTGTTTGCCAGCCACTACCTCAGAGACATTGCCACCGAAGACGTCTCAGGCATTCACCAGTTTGGGGCACTTGTTGTAGCACAACAACTAACGGTTCCACAAAGGTGCTGAGAAAAATCTCAACCTTTTATCATGTGACTTGTGAAAACCAATGCTCTGGAGAGCACATGGTTAAAGTCCATGCACACGTCTCGGACACACTAGCATGAGTGATAGACCCTGTACTTGTATAGGACTTACTCGTACATGAAGAAGGGTCGCATCTCCACTTGATGCACGCATCAAGAGATGGAGTTGCAGTAGATAACTAATGGAACATTAGTATATCTAAAATCAACACGGAAATGTCAGGAAAAGTTTCGGAAGAAATCTGACAAGTTGTGGTTCTTTTCAACCCCCCAACCTCCCCTCTCAGGGCACTCTGATTTCCCGGTAAATCCGGGTGTCGGGCGTACAAACGGAGAGAGTGACAAACGTAGTTGGTCATGTGACCAAAAGGGCGCCAAAGTAGGGAAGGGAGACTACTCTTGGGTGAGTGATGATTTTACGTCCGCATTTTAGAAGGGAACTACAAGGGATTTCAAGTGTTCCACTGTCATTCGCAAGAAGAAGGAGACAAGCATTTAGCATGAGTCAGGATAATATAAAATATCAATTTTAGTCAGAAAAATACATTTCTAAAGTATTATTTGAAGATGGTTGATGATGTTATTCTGATGCCTACTGTCCAAACATTCCAGTGGTGTGTACTCAGTCTTGAAGCCAGGAGCAGCCAGTCTGGGAGGGGCGTGTGTCCACACTCAAGTGACCAGTAAACTCCTGACCAAGGGCATGACACAGGTAGGTGACAGCCATGATCAGATACCCTCCATGTTGAGATAAAGGTAATGCTAAATGTCCATGGATGGTCAGATGTGAGACCTCGTGGAAATGTTATTGAGGACTCACCTATTGTCACTCATGACTGTAGCTGATGTGGAGAGCCTGTATTTGGACTGTTGTAACACTCATCCTTCTGTGTTGTCCTCCTCACAGGCCATGGAGGACAATGAGGACGTGGTCGAGAATGAGCTGTCTGAGGAGGACTATGACACAGAGGACAGCTTCCATCACCTTAGAACAGAAAGTACTCACAAGGTGAAGGACAAGTACCTCCACTCCGCTGACAGCTGCTCTCCAAGGTTTGCTGTGCACATCTTCATAGAGAGAGCAATGCATCTGCCTCGGGTGACAGAGAAAAACAAGTAAGTCTCTCAAAATCGGGTAGGGTTTGTTCACAGTGTACAGTGCATACATAATTAGTCATATACGTTGTTACTGATGATATGAGGGGTTATTGTGTTATAAGGTGTTCTGATATTGTAGGGAAATAACTTGATATCATACCTGTTGGGATTCTGGATTAGAATATGTCTGCACTAACCTGTTTTGGTTGTCTGACTTAGAAACTTGGTTGATTATATGTCAGCCTACCCCAAGAACATGGGATAGTGTACTGGTTGATAGTCAGCTAATGACAGGCCATTGACAAATATGAATACACAATGTCATTTAGAAAGTTGTCAAATGTAACATATGTTTTATTTGGGGTTACACTTCTCAGTAAAGTACAGATTCTAGTACTTTTGTTGGGTTGAAGCATGGAAGCTTCGGTGGCTGAGCGGGTTAGATGGCTGACTTTGTGTGCTGGCGATTAGGTGCCTGACTCTGAGGGTGTGGGTTGGAATCCCAGATGGGACTCAACCCAACAAGAGTACTAGAATCTGTTCTTTACTGAGAAAGTGTAATCCCAAACATAACATATGTTATATTGACAAATAGTTGGAATATTGCTAAGTTTAAACTTAAACAACAGACATTTATCATGTTATAAGGTGTTGTTATTCTTTATGGTGTTGTGCTGGGTTTGGCTTTAAACAACAAACAGTAATCGTGTTATAAGGTGTTGTTGTTATATAAGGTGTTGTGCTGGGTTTAGCTTTAAACAACAAACAGTAATCGTGTTATAAGGTGTTGCTGTTATATAAGGTGTTCTCATGGTATGCTCAGGTGTGGCGAGAGTGAGCCCAGTACATACGTATCGTACCAGACGGCAGAGAAGTCAACCCCGTCATGCACAGCCATTATTCCCCAAACTTCCAATCCAGTGTGGGAGCATGAGGACCATACCCATCTCTCCACCGAGCTGCTGTACCAGGACAACAAGGTGCTGCTATATCTTAATGTCACCTGATTCGCCAGTACATGATGTAACTGTGTGTTTGCAGATATATGTGTAATGTCAGCTGATTCACCAGTACATGATGTAACTCTGTGTATGCAGATAT
Source organism: Haliotis rubra (assembly GCF_003918875.1). Taxonomy (NCBI): domain Eukaryota; kingdom Metazoa; phylum Mollusca; class Gastropoda; order Lepetellida; family Haliotidae; genus Haliotis; species Haliotis rubra. Next base: position 111,642 of record NW_025765357.1, on the reverse strand, counting down.
ATGTGTAATGTCAGCTGATTCACCAGTACATGATGTAACTGTGTGTTTGCAGATATATGTGTAATGTCAGCTGATTCACCAGTACATGATGTAACTCTGTGTTTGCAGATATATGTGTAATGTCAGCTGATTCACCAGTACATGATGTAACTCTGTGTTTGCAGATATATGTGTAATGTCAGCTGATTCACCAGTACATGATGTAACTCTGTGTTTGCAGATACAGTATATGTGTAATGTCAGCTGATTCACCAGTACATGATGTAACTCTGTGTTTGCAGATATATGTGTAATGTCAGCTGAGGCTGTTTTGTTTATACGCCAGTATATATGTGCTGCTTCTGTGGAACCTGGAACAGCTAGTTCCTGATTAGCGGTACTAATATTATGACCACTAGTTATGTGTAGTTAACTAAGAAGAGAACTGCTAATGAAAATTTTAACCTAGTGTAAACCTAAGTGCTCTACCTTCTGTGGGACCTAGTGTAAACCTAAAGGTTCCACTTCCTGCAGAACCTAGAGTTAACCCAAGTATTTCATCTCTTAGAACCTAGTACTGAAGGTGTGGCACAAGCCAGTAGAGGCAGCCAAGCAGCCGGACAAGTCAAGTGACCGCGTCCTGGGGTTTGTGACAGTGGACCTGGCACCTCTGTCATCAGGACTACTGCAGATCTGTGGCTGGTACAACATACTTGACTTCACCGGACAGTGCAAAGGGCAAATCAAGGTGAGATAGTGATATTGGTTATGGTTAGTGACAAGGCAGTCCTCTAGATTAACAGTCAATGAAACATCTGTCAACCTATCTGGTGTACAGGCATGGTATTGGTTTTGTGAGGCCCTTGACTCATGATATAAAACCCTGGGAGACTTTCATTGACTCGGAAACAGCATGCATCTTTATACTTCAAAGAGGGGCATAAGGGATTTATTCAACTCAGAAATGTATTTCCTGCCCAAGCTAAATACATAGTATTTTATTAAGATCATGCAAACTTCATGGAATTATGAATATGACTGATCTCATGTTCGATTCCATGGATATGAGTCTTTGTTATATCCAGGTGAGCATTGTCCCAGAAGAACCACTGAGCCAGTCTCCGCAGCCAGATGGAGTGTCTTCACAGGTGGGTACATGTTGGATGATCTTGGGATGATTGTTTCAAAATGATGGAAGTCTGGTATTTGGCCTGGCCAGATATGTCAAGTAACTAAATACTAAATTTACATTCTGACTTCTGTAACTTTCTAGATTTCAACACAAGCTGTAAATTTTAACGTTATGGCATTCTGCCTAGCGTCTATTCTTGTAGACATATGACAGTTAACCAATAAGCCATGTAATAGTCCCTCTCTCCCCTGCACAGACCAGCCTCCCCTCCCGTGTGTCCAGCAGCTTCCATCATGTTCCTTCCCTCCACCTGCAACCAGCATCACTCCCTGCATCGCTGCCACGCCTCCAGGAGCACATGGCCATCATCAGACAGCAGTTGCAGCAGAGACAGGCCGAGTCACTCCCGGCAGCCGATGTCTCCCCCACAGCAGACACCCAGCACTGGCAGCCCCACTTCCCGAACCTCCCTGATCCAACACAGGATACGTCCAAGTCCTACCTCTTCACGTCACTCAGGTCAGGACATATGTGTACATGAGATCACATTATATTCACCTAACTGCAAAAATGGATCTTCACACAATTGCAGTCTTCTTGTAACTTGAGATGGAATGTGACATGAGAGGCAAAAGTTACGTCCCCCTATATACCTAGACTCTAGACGATTCTCCATCTCCCTGTGTGTAACCTGATCATGTTGACTGTTGCAATTCTGTCTATGTATAACATGTATTGACCTGAAAATGTTGAGATGTTGACTGTTGCAAGACTGTCTATGTGTAACATGTATTGACCTGACAATGTTGAGATGTTGACTGTTGCAAGACTGTCTATGTGTAACATGTATTGACCTGACAATGTTGAGATGTTGACTGTTGCAAGACTGTCTATGTATAACATGTATTGACCTGACAATGTTGAGATGTTGACTGTTGCAAGACTGTCTATGTGTAACATGTATTGACCTGACAATGTTGAGATGTTGACTGTTGCAAGACTGTCTATGTGTAACATGTATTGACCTGACAATGTTGAGATGTTGACTGTTGCAATACTGCCTATGTATAACACGTATTGACCTGACAATGTTGAGATGTTGACTGTTGCAATACTGTCTATGTATAACATGTATTGACCTGACAATGTTGAGATGTTGACTGTTGCAATACTGTCTATGTATAACATGTATTGACCTGACAATGTTGAGATGTTGACTGTTGCAAGACTGTCTATGTGTAACATGTATTGACCTGACAATGTTGAGATGTTGACTGTTGCAATACTGCCTATGTATAACACGTATTGACCTGACAATGTTGAGATGTTGACTGTTGCAATACTGTCTATGTATAACATGTATTGACCTGACAATGTTGAGATGTTGACTGTTGCAATACTGTCTATGTATAACATGTATTGACCTGACAATGTTGAGATGTTGACTGTTGCAAGACTGTCTATGTATAACATGTATTGACCTGACAATGTTGAGATGTTGACTGTTGCAGGAAGCAGCTGGAGGACTTAGACAGCATCACTTCTCGGTTGAAGGAGAAGCTTGGATCTGACAGTGTTGAGGATGGAGAGAGACAGCCAGTGAGAACATCTAGGATGGTCCTGACTGGCACATTTGCTGGTCTGAGTACAATCCATTCTGTGTCCTCACAGGGAGATGCTGTGGAACACATAGAGGGGAACAGTGGTGTGTCTCGTTCCTCTAACATCGCTGCTGATTCAGGAGCCTACTCTGTGGAGAACTCCTCAGAAAACACAGGTGCTGACAGCCAGAGAAGTGAGCGACCAGGCATGTTCACAACGCCACGTGATCCTGGATCTAGTAACAACGGCTCAGATTCTGGTGTCAACAAAGACTCAAGCTCAAGTCTGAGAACACCGAGAGAATGGCAGGACTCAAATGGTATTGGCCTGCCACAAGTGCAAATAAACTCTGCCAAGGATTTAACAAATAATAGTGATAGGTTGGTTTTCACCGAAGGAGGCGATGTTATGGGTGAGTTCCTCATGACAGTGGACACCCCACGGGATGGGCTGTCTAACTATGAGACCAGCCAGGGATTCGTGCCAGGTCAGATGCTGCCATCTCCCAGCCAAGGCTCCATGGAGTCCAGACCTCATGCTAGGAGTCACGTGGAGCAAGACATCCAGGAGAGTATGCAAGAGTCGGACTCAGACAGGGAGGAGGGGGAGCAGTACGGGAACTACCACCGCTACCGAGAGATGCTGGACAGTGAGGAGTTGGAAGCTGATGATGAAGGTGAGGGAGTGGAGATTGTTCATCCTCGAAGGATTAACGATGTGTCCGGCATGCTTGCCGGCTGCTATTCAGGACTGAAAGGTGATTCTGATGGGAGACTTGTCAGTAATGGTCAAAGTCAGGGTTTTGATGACCCACGATGTGAAGCAGCCCAGACTGTTGCAAAAGATGATAAAACAGTTCAGAAAACACACTTAGCTCAGCCTGGATTCAGACAAGTCCAGCAAACTTATGGAGAAGATAGTGTACACCATGACACAGAAAACAGTGTGACCAAGTCAAGGCCACGGACACTTGTAGACAGTTGGCTGTCTGAGACTGATGATGTTGTTGGTGAAGGAGGAGAGACTCCTCGAGAAGTGAGCTACACAGAGGATATGGATGAAGCCACTCCAAGAAAGATGCCCCCAGCTCAAGCTGGTCGTACCACACCCACACTGTTGTCTAATGTGGAGCTTCTTGACACTCTGACATCCACCTTGGAAACAGGGGAACAGCCTAGAGAGGAGATGGACCACACACACAGGCTGCAGTCAGAACGTCTGCTGTCCAACATAGACCTTGAGTCTGTCACAACGTACAACACCAGCCATAGACCAGACTCTGGCAGCAGTAAGATCTCAGGTCGATCTTCTGGTCTCAGCAGCAACAGGAAGGATGAAGACATTGTGGAGGACACAGCAGAGGAAGGCCTTGAATGGACAGGGGACGAACGTCGAGAACGATTTGATGCTGTGAGACAGGAAATGGATGACTTTTTTTCCAGACAAAAGGAGAGAGATGGAACTGTGGAGGAGTCAATCTTTCCTGCGTCAAAGCACCTGTCTCTGTCTGGTGACATGTCCACCCACAGCAGCGGTCAGAACCTGCATCACACAATACAGCACGTGCAGCAGGGCTACGACACAAACACCGAGCTGCACAGTGACCGCACCACCGAGGACAGCGGGCTGGAGAGTGGAACAAAGTCATCCCAAGATGAGAAAGAAGCATTCTCCATGTTTGATATCGCTCACAGAACTGACCACATGCCCAACTTCTTCTTGCCGCCGGAGAACCTCCAGGCTTCCATGAGGGCTCTTCAGGTGGCCACAGCTGCAGCAACTCACATGACACAGGTGACAATCTTCTCAATACATCGTACTAGGGAAAAACTTTACTTTTCTAAGTGTCCCCTGGCCATTGTTTCATGAATCATCACTAGGTCAAGGAGCACAATAAATATGGCAGTGTTTCTAAATTTCTAGGTTAACATGTGAAAATCACATACGACATTTTGCTTTCACGATTTAAATAATGCACATTATTACCCATACGGTTGAGGAGATCCCGTGTAATATCTTTTTGATATTTGCACAGTGTGCAATTTAGTGATTCTCGACGTTGATTGGTTGATCGTATATTTGTACATTTTGATTGGATGCCGGAACTACTTTCACACACTACGTTCATTAATAAAATTTCATCGATTCATTGATAAATTGACATTATATAATTTAATCACACATTCCGAGATCTAAAAAAGAAAACATTAAGGTTAAAGAATATGAATATTCTTTTTATTAGACGTTATTAATTTGGAATAAAACTGCGTTATCAATAGTAGTCTTTTTACATTATATACTCTTTAAGAAAACCACCAAAACAACCGTTTGCATTGTTTGTAAACAAACATGGCCGCCGTTAGGCAAACCCCGATCAAGGTCACTTACCTAGTTAAAGTTGACGGTGACCAAATAGGAGAGTGATAAGAATTTTACAGCCCTTGAATTCCCAAAACCTGTTTGTTGTTGAAACTGAATTCGGGGAAATAGAAACAGCAAGATAGCAACTAAAGATGTTATCTGAAAGTGTAACAAGTGAGTCGGACACGGCGTCCATGCCATCGAACCAGAAAACAGCTCCTTTCTTACCGTAATCAGTGCTAAATGTTCTTCTTCAAGATGACTTTATATCCATGCATTCCTAATCAATCCGAGAGGCTGGTCCCAGTAGCCGATGCAGAGATTGACACATTTCATAGACTCGGATTCCGACTAGAGTTATCCTTGTTGGAACTGCTGTACTCTACTAAGACAAGAGTGTAACACGCCTTCCACAGAACGAAATGTTTTATCTTCAAACTTGTTGAGTTTCTTGACAGAAAACGTTTTCTAGATGTATTCATGGGATGGTTGTCTTTTAGATTTCCCAACTTTTAACCGTTGACTTTCCCAAAAATTGACAGGTTTTTGCCAGAGTGTGTTTCAACACTACAACGTCACCCGTCACTAGAAAACACGTCAGTCGTGAATGAACAATGTTCCTTCGCACTGACTTGATCGAATAAATGTTTGGCTCTTATTAGGTTCAATGATATATTTAATAGATCATTTTTATCATATTAACAAATGTTAATTAATTATTCCAGGCATAATAATTTTGTTGTATTTTAAAGCGATTTTATGATGTACTATTTTCATAGCGTAGTTATGTTTTTACCGCTGGAGAAGTTAGGTTTAATACGTGCATGAATACGAATCAGCTGTTTAAGGTCACAAGTCCTGTCTCCGGGTGGTTTTTATTTCGTGGTTCTTCCTTTTAAATTACATTATTGGTAATAAATAGAATAACCAACGGTACGAGTGATTACAGGAAATGTGCCCTCGTTAAAATAATGTTCTGTGCCTCGCCAAGGCTCGGCACTGTGAACATTATTTCAACTCGGGCATATTTCCCGTAATCACTCGTACCTCGTTGGTTATTCTCTAAATGTGGAAGTATAGTTAAAGGTGTGAATTGTCTTGATCAGTAACTTGCAAACTTTAGGTTTCATTGACATTTTGAATTAAGTTCATTCTCTGACTTCCACCCCCACTCTACCCTTTCCTTTCTTCTCTTCTAAGTCAGTTGCCTGAGTGAATGGCTTCTTACTGCAGAATATATATGAGATTTACATCATTTTGAATGTAGAGTGAAACACTGGTTGTCCAAACAGTGCTTGTCAGGACATCTTCTTAAATTCAAAGGGACATGACCTGTACTGATGAGTCACTGATCTCTGGGAGCAGTACCTTCCTTCTGATGATTTCATGGAACTAGTAACAATACATTGTCCTACTATTCAATGGGGCTGGTCTAGCAGCTCACTACAGCACAATTTTACATCAATGTATATTTCTTGCTGTTGTTTTTTTTTTTTCTGGAAACGTTTCTGTATCAGTTTCTTTCCATATTCCAGGACCCAGGTCGTGCTGCCGAGAAGGTCCAGGCCACCTCACAGTTAGCACACAGGTTAGCTGCAGGGTCAAAGATCAAATTTGCCCCAGTCTCAGCTAAAGGGAGACAACATCCAACGGCTGATGAAGCAAAACGAATAGCAAAGATATTTTCTTCTAGAATGAAGTAGATTGGACTTAGCAACATTTGTTTTATGAAGAACTATGTAATTGTTTTGTCACTTTCCATTGTGAGGATATTTGACTTGAATTACAGGTAAAGGCATTTGATCTGTATTTGAACAGGTGTGTGGTAAGTACAATGTAACTCAAGGTCCATGATAAGCTGTACATTCAAGGACCAGTTTCTGCAATGTATTCCACAGCAGTGTAGCCAGTTTTCAACTCTTATTACATCTGTGTTATCAACACCATGTTCATGGGGTAGTATATGTACTTGACGTAACCATCTCCTGGTACATACTCACCTGCTTGTGTAGCCTCACTTTGATATTTAACTTCTGTTACCTCAGGGTGCGTATCTACCACAAGATACTGTTATCCGTTATCTGTTATATGTTAACTTGTGATCCTATCATATAACAATGTTCCATGTATAGCATTTGTAGAATTATGTAACATTGCGGCAGTACCATGTAACATTGTACCTGGGAAATGTGACATTGTTACTAGTTACACAGTTCTTGTTTCATGTAGCATAGTTGGTGTATCATGTAACATTGTTGCTGTATCATGTAACATTGTTGCTGTACTGTTGCATACTTGCTGTATCATGTAACATTGTTGCTGTATCATGTAACATTGTTGCTGTACTGTTGCATACTTGCTGTATCATGTAACACTGTTGCTGTATCATGTAACATTGTTGCTGTACTGTTGCATACTTGCTGTATCATGTAACATTGTTGCTGTATCATGTAACATTGTTGCTGTACTGTTGCATACTTGCTGTATCATGTAACATTGTTGCTGTATCATGTAACATTGCTGCTGTATCATGTAACATTGTTGCTGTACTGTTGCATACTTGCTGTATCATGTAACATTGTTGCTGTATCATGTAACATTGTTGCTGTACTGTTGCATACTTGCTGTATCATGTAACATTGTTGCTGTATCATGTAACATTGCTGCTGTATCATGTAACATTGTTGCTGTATCATGTAACATTGTTGCTGTACTGTTGCATACTTGCTGTATCATGTAACATTGTTGCTGTATCATGTAACATTGTTGCTGTATCATGTAACATTGTTGCTTTACTGTTGCATACTTGCTGTATCATGTAACATTGTTGCTTTACTGTAACATTTTTGCTGTATCATGTAACATTTCTGTACATTAACTTAAGAATGCTGCATTATTTCAACTGGTGTAGATCTGTACATAGCACTGATGAGAGGACATTCAAGTGTATATACATCTTGTTGTCTGTGATAAGTTCCCTCATCACCATAGTCTTTCACACTAGTTGGCCCATCAGTCGCCACATGGCAGCATGGAGATTCTAGGTAATTGTAAGTGTAGAAGTAGATTCTGCCATTCCTCTTATGATTTACCTGTACATAGGATATTGTATATATAAACAATGTACATAGAGATACCTGTATATACATCATAGCAGGGAGTTATCATTAATAGACTCACTCATAACTTGACGAAGAAAGAATGTAGAAATCTTTTGGACACCTCCCCTTCCTGTGTGGTTCCACCAGCAAGTTTGGGATACCAGTGACTCCTGCTGTGGTGATTACACCTGATAGGGACTTCCATAGGATGATGTCACCAGGCAACAGGTAGGGGCTTGACCCTTCCATAGGATGATATCACCAGGCAACAAGTAGGGGCTTGACCCTTCCATAGGATGATGTCACCAGGCAACAGATAGGGGCTTGACCCTTCAATAGGAGATGTCACCAGGCAACAAGTAGGGGCTTGACCCTTCCATAGGATGATGTCACCAGGCAACAAGCAGGGGCTTGACCCTTCCATAGGATGATGTCACCAGGCAACAAGTAGGGGCTTGACCCTTCCATAGGAGATGTCACCAGGCAACAGATAGGGGCTTGACCCTTCAATAGGAGATGTCACCAGGCAACAAGTAGGGGCTTGACCCTCCTTTAAGATGGTATCCGAAGACAGTGAAGCAGTCTGCTGTCCCTGACAGAGTCAGCGAGTGTATATCCACTTACAAGGCATTATCATGGCATTCCTTCATGTATGAAGAGTTAACCATGTAGGTTCTGGATGAAGTGACAGTAATAGGTTCAGTCCAGTACAAGAAACACATCCCACAGTGCTATATTTATTGTTGTATGTACCACTGCATGTAGACACCCACACCCACACCCCCACCCAGCATCCCCCTAGATCAGTGTGTCTGGGAATGTGTACCCTGAGATATGGCACATAATCACCCAGCTACATCATATGTAAATTATCGAGGTATATCTCATTTCATGTGTCACTAGAGATTTAGTTACAAATATATCATTGAAGACCTCATACAGTGAAGAAATACTTACTGTGTTTATCTTAGAGGTAGTGAAATATATGTTATTGTTTTTATGTATATGTTGTTCTTGAGTATTTTCACATGTTGAAAGAAGTGCCATGCAACACAGACACAATGTCAGCCAGCTATGAAATAGTTTTTCTCACTTTTATACTATGGAGATTATGACGTTTGTCATGTAGTATGTAATGTCCTATTACACAGATGGACAGTGATGAGTGGACACCCAAAGGTGGACACCCACAGGCCAGTTGGGCTGGAGACCTTTGTTGACCCTGTTGTAGTACTGTATCATCTCTAGTCACATGACTGATTCCGTCCATACACAGCACCTGTCTCGGCCAGTAGCAGTATAGCAAGGTCTTCCCTACAGAAATCTGGGGATGGTATTGGGTGATTAATTAGCATCCTGAATGTTCACATACTGGTGGTTGCAAGTGTCAGTTCTCATGAATGAAGTGCCTCGCATCAAAAGCCCTCCAAAGTGACCAAAGATTACCTACACTTTTCTGATGCAAAACCTGGCATTGTACTGTGTGTAAGATGTTTCATACAACGAAAAGAGAGTGTCTTTTATTTGAATTCATGTTTGACTTAAAGGCTTCTTTGATCTTACATAAATAAGGAAAGTATCTTGAATAGGATGAGCGTTGTGGAGAAAGTCCTAAAGTGCCTGTAATGCAATCCTTCATGTGCCCATTATTCTATACATTCCATACTTGGGGTATACAATCTGTACAATCCATGTCTGCATATATAGTCTGTATGACCCATCCCGGCGATAAATAGTCTGTATGACCCATCCAAGCAATATATAGTCTGTATGACCCATCCCGGCGATATATAGTCTATTTGACCCATCCCTCCACTAAGTAGTCTGTTTGACCCATCCCTGCAGTATACAGTCTGTATGACCCATCCTTGCTATATACAGTCTGTATGATCCATGAATTTGATATTCATTCTGTATGACCCATGAATGTGTAATACAGCCTACAACCCATGCCTGTGGCATACTATCCATATAACTCATGTCTGTGGTATACAGTCTGTACAACCCATGCCTGCAGTACCTGGTCCATATTACCCCATCTGAATATTACCCATCCTTAGTTCTGATTTGTAATACTGCTCTCTGTTGTTGAAAAGTTCCTACTGTGGTGTAAGCCTTTCACACACACCCACCCCCTACATACGTCATGAAGGATTCGAGATTCAGCGTATGTGTCCGAAACGTGGATATTGACACTGTTTCTATCACTACTTATTTACTGTGTTGTACCCCATGTCCTGTGTACCAACACACATGATCTATTTCCTTGATATATATGATGTACCTGATACATGCGGTTGATATTAATTCTGTACTTGATACATATAAAGCATGTATCTGATACATACTATACATGTACCTGGTAGATATGATGTACCTGATACATGTACCTAATACATATGTGTACCTGATGCATATGGTACCTGCACCTGACATATATGATATAAGTTTTATGTTTGCCTTATAAAACTTGGTGCCAAAGTGTCTTCCATCATTCCATCCACTTGTACTATGTAGCCAGTTGACAGCGGAAGTAGACTGGCGTTCAGACACTGACATATCTGTTTCCTCATACAGCACAACCATGACAAATTATCAGCAGTTTTATCAAATTCCGAAAATACATAACTAGATGTGAAACTTACTTCTATCCCCAACTAAAGGCCCATTTTAAAAAATCTGAATCAGTTATTAAATTGTCAGGCGTGTGATTGATCCTACCTTTTGACATAATTCAAGGTCAAAGGTCAAAGGTCAATGACCGAACTGCTTTAATGAACTACCAGACTGAACCACCTGACCTAAATCCATCATGTTCAACTTCTGCTGTCAGCAGTGTGTTGTCCTGTGCTTTACCACCAGGGCACAATCCTGGGCTGGCCACAGGTATACTTCTATATACATAGTCCAACTGTAGCACCAGTTAACAGGCCTGGAGTTGGTACAGATGTACTTCTATATACATAGTCCAACTGTAGCTCCAGTTAACAGGCCTGGAGTTGCTATAGATGTACTTCTATATACATGGTCCAACTGTAGCACCAGTTAACAGGCCTGGAGTTGCTATAGATGTACTTCTATATACATAGAGTTGCTATAGATGTACTTCTATATACATAGTCCAACTGTAGCACCAGTTAACAGGCCTGGAGTTGCTATAGATGTACTTCTATATACATGGTCCAACTGTAGCACCAGTTAACAGGCCTGGAGTTGCTATAGATGTACTTCTATATACATGAGTCCAACTGTAGCACCAGTTAACAGGCCTGGAGTTGCTATAGATGTACTTCTATACACGCATCACCAGGTCAACGTAGATGTACTTACAATTGTACATGTAGGATGTATTTATGCAGTCAGGTAGAGCTACTTTCTATATGCATGTAAAGCAGTTTTGTACTTAATACTGTATATGTATTGTATTATAGAAAATTAAATTATTTCAAATGAATCCTGAGTTTTTCTGGCTACTTTGAATGTTTCTCAACATACATTTGAAGAAATGTTAATATCTAGACATGATTTTGACCACCTCTATAGTGCAGGATATAGTGTCTTCCTACAGAGTAGGAGGTTGTGGTACGAGATGGCCGCACCATATTAGCAGATGGGACAAAATGGTACATGTTGTTGCCCTGCTTCAAAGTCAGCTCAAATCATGCATCAGTACTTTGTTTACGCACACACGCTCCTTTCTCTATTATGAGTGCAGTATCTTGAAAGTGATGTTAAAAGCTATTGTACGTTCAAGCACTGGCTAAACAGTTTAAACAAATATTGGTGAAGATTGGAAATAGATTTTATTCATCGCAGGTTTTGGTTGCAGTTGATGAACACAAAAAGAAATGAATTCAGTAACCATTATAATGCTGAAGTGTGACAGCTGTAACCATGGTTACAAGACTGATAACTTGTATTTACACCATAGTGATCATAAATCAATGTAAAGACACAGACCATGATGGTCAGTATTTCAGACGTTGACCTACTGTGCTGATACATCGTCTGTTTTGCCACTACAAGATGTTTTCTACTCTGTCATCGTTGTCTATGGAAACAGTGTCAACAAATCTGAGATCAACTCTGTATATAATACTGTGCTGTAACATACACTCAACAATCAAAGACAACATTTCTACTCATTCTATACTCAATAATACATTCCTGGCCGGAAGGCTCTATTGACAGTATCTAGGACAACCTCTTTGCTCTAGAAGGTTCCGTGGGAAGAATGCTTGGCCTACAGGTGTACGTCTCCTACAGATGACACACCTGCATAAGGTGCATGGGGCATTTATAAATAGTAGGCTAATTTCAGCACATTAATGACACAATCAAAATGAACACACATGCATTTCATCCTATTATCTGTAACAAGTTAACAACAATAATAACTTATATATCATACAGGAATGATCACACAACAACAACCCATCATGGACATGAAGCTGCCACGACTGGAACACTGACATCCGACTGTCGCAGTACATGGGGCGTCTCAGGACTTCTTGAAACTGACTACATACATATACCTACAAGTTGTTACTGGTATTAATACACAATTTCAGCATTATTTCAACTGTGTCACACCAGTCTGTAAACACTTAGGTCTGGACCTGGCACACAGACGGATGACACTGCAATCATCCAGCCATGAATTCGGAATACAAGGACACTTAAATACATGCAGTCACAGTTGGCTCTGACAACAAGCACTGGGAAGTTAACCAGAATCTCCATAATCATTTGTGCTGCAAGGGCATGGTAGCACACAAACAACCATAGACCATAATCTCCCAGTCATCACTGATGGGGAGCAGTACACGGTACAGACAACAGACAAGCCATGACACAGGTCAGGGGTGTGGGGATCCATTTTCTGTACAGACAGCAGGCAAGTCATGACACAGGTCTAGGGTGCTGGACAACTGTTTACTGTACAGACAGCAGGCAAGTCATGACATAGATCTGGTGTGCTGGATAACCATTTACTGTACAGACAGCAGGCAAGTCATGACATAGATCTGGGGTGTTGGATGACCATATACAGACAGCAGGCAAGTCATGACATAGATCTGGGGTGCTGGATAACCTTTTACTGTACAGACAGCAGGTAAGTCATGACATAGATCTGGGGTGTTAGATGACCATATACAGACAGCAGGCAAGTCATGACACAGGTCTAGGGTGCTGGACAACTGTTTACTGTACAGACAGCAGGCAAGTCATGACATAGATCTGGGGTTTTGGATAACCTTTTACTGTACAGACAGCAGGCAAGTCATAACATAGATCTGGGGTGTTGGATAACTGTTTACTCTACAGACAGCAGGCAAGCCATGACACAGATCTGGGGTGTTGGATAACCTTTTACTGTACAGACAGCAGCAAGCCATGACATAGATCCACAGTGCGTCATAATTGATTACTGTACAGACAGCAGACAGGTCATGACATAGATCTGGGGTGCTTGATGACCATATACAGACAGCACGCAACCCATGACACAGATCTGGGGTGCTGGATGACCTTTTACTGTACAGACAGCAGGCAAGTCATGACATAGATCTGGGGTTTTGGATAACCTTTTACTGTACAGACAGCAGGCAAGTCATAACATAGATCTGGGGTGTTGGATAACTGTTTACTCTACAGACAGCAGGCAAGCCATGACACAGATCTGGTGTGTTGGATAACCTTTTACTGTACAGACAGCAGGTAAGTCATGACACAGATCTGGGGTGTTAGATGACCATATACAGACAGCAGGCAAGTCATGACATAGATCCACAGTGCGTGATAACCTTTTACTGTACAGACAGCAGGCAAGTCATGAGATATATCTGGTGTGTTGGATAACCTTTTACTGTACAGACAGCAGGCAAGTCATGACATAGATCTGGGGTTTTGGATAACCTTTTACTGTACAGACAGCAGGCAAGTCATAACATAGATCTGGGGTGTTGGATAACTGTTTACTCTACAGACAGCAGGCAAGCCATGACATAGATCTGGTGTGTTGGATAACCTTTTACTGTACAGACAGCAGGCAAGTCATGACATAGATCTGGTGTGTTGGATAACCGTTTACTGTACAGACAGCAGGCAAGTCATGACATAGATCTGGGGTGTTAGATAACTGTTTACTGTACAGACAGCAGGAAAGTCATGACATAGATCTGGGGTGTTAGATAACCTTTTACTGTACAGACAGCAGGCAAGCCATGACATAGATCTGGTGTGTTGGATACCCTTTTACTGTACAGACAGCAGGCAAGCCATGACATAGATCTGGGGTGTTAGATAACCTTTTACTGTACAGACAGCAGGAAAGTCATGACATAGATCTGGGGTGTTAGATAACTGTTTACTGTACAGACAGCAGGAAAGTCATGACATAGATCTGGGGTGTTAGATAACTGTTTACTGTACAGACAGCAGGAAAGTCATGACATAGATCTGGGGTGCTGGATAACCTTTTACTGTACAGACAGCAGGAAAGTCATGACATAGATCTGGGGTGTTGGATAACCTTTTACTGTACAGACAACAGGCAAGTCATGACATAGATCTGGGGTGTTAGATAACTGTTTACTGTACAGACAGCAGGAAAGTCATGACATAGATCTGGGGTGTTAGATAACTGTTTACTGTACAGACAGCAGGAAAGTCATGACATAGATCTGGGGTGCTGGATAACCTTTTACTGTACAGACAGCAGGAAAGTCATGACATAGATCTGGGGTGTTGGATAACCTTTTACTGTACAGACAGCAGGAAAGTCATGACATAGATCTGGGGTGTTAGATAACTGTTTACTGTACAGACAGCAGGAAAGTCATGACATAGATCTGGGGTGTTAGATAACTGTTTACTGTACAGACAGCAGGAAAGTCATGACATAGATCTGGGGTGTTAGATAACTGTTTACTGTACAGACAGCAGGAAAGTCATGACATAGATCTGGGGTGCTGGATAACCTTTTACTGTACAGACAGCAGGAAAGTCATGACATAGATCTGGGGTGTTGGATGACCGTTTACTGTACAGACAGCAGGAAAGTCATGACATAGATCTGGGGTGCTGGATGACCGTTTACAGACAGCAAGCAAGCCATACTGAATGACTAGGAATGTTGCATTGGCAAGGTGCGATCTGCTATCACACATCTACACAATATACAATACAACACAAATCGCAGGTTGAAGGATACAATACAACACACAAAACACAGGTTGAAGGATACACACAAAATACACACACAGATTTGTGCTAATGCATACAAACATTTGCAGGCACGGATTTTCATATGCGTAAAGATAAATAGACACATTTGCAGATATACAAAACTTCCATCTAAAATCACAGGCACTTGTCAATTATCACAGGAACTACACAATCATCACAGGAACTTGTCCATTACCAGAGGTACATGTCTATCAGCAGAGGCACATCATCTATCATCACAGAAATTTATCTGTCACATCACAGGAAGTTGTCTATCATGTCACAGGAACTTGTCCGTTACCAGAGGTACATGTCTATCAGCAGAGGCACATCATCTATCATCACAGGAAGTTGTCTATCACGTCACAGGAAGTTGTCTATCACATCACAGTCTATCCTATATTTCCTGTGTTTGTCTCCAGTCCCACATGGACACACTATGCCACTGTACGCCCATGTCTGGTGCAAGTCTCCAGTCCCACATGGACACACTATGCCACTGTACGCCCATGTCTGGTGCATGTCTCCAGTCCCACATGGACACACTATGCCACTAGACGCCCATGTCTGGTGCATGTCAGTAGTTAAACTACCTTCCCCTTCCTGTCCACAATATTCACTGTCTTCAGCTTGGCCTTCATCTGCCTCCGTCTCTCCCCCTCCTCCGAGTCGTCACTGCTGTCCTCCTCCTCGCCCTGCCCCTCCCCCTGCTGCTCCAGGAGGGCCCGGTTCTCCCTCTCACGCCGCTCACGCTTCGAGGTGATCACCAGCTTGGCACACACCTCCAGGGGAGCCGGCTCCACAAACTCTGTTCCTGATAATACAGACAGAAGTTATGTCAGTCTTTGGAATCATTCTTGCTTGACAATGGTACAAGAATCTGTATCGAAGCACTGACTGAGTTGTTATCCATAACATTTGTCAATATTGCACAACCTAATTGACTGACTGGGTCAATGAAGGTGGAATTCACAGTGCATTTGTGTCCCTTAGAAGTGTGCCAGATACCTGTGATTGTGAATTTGAATCCCAGATTGCTCTTAGCGAGCACCTGCTTATGGGTTTGACCAAGGGTAAACATCTAACGACGGCAACCATTTTCAACTTTCCTCCCCAATTAAGATATCATACCTTAACATCATGTAAATACAGTTCAATGTGGGATTTAACCAACTTGAATCATTCTCTGACACTACCTTTTTTCCCATCCTCGATAATCTCCAGGGTATACATTACGATCACTCTCCACTATACCCTGGATGCATCCACGGCTATTACCTCCCTTTGCTGGCTTTTTATCCAATCAGGTGTCTACGCTGGGAAGTTGAGCGAACCAAGCATAACTCACTTTCGCTTCTTAATTATCCAGCAGTTTAAACTTGGCAACACAATTGATGCAGAGGTACTCTAAATGAGGTAGAAGGAGTTCTTTCATATATAGTTTTAATGTTTCAGATCTGTCAATTTGTCTGTATGATTACCCCCAAAATATGAGTGGCACTTCGAACAAACCTTCGCGACTGCGACCGCTATCTTTGTTGACACTGGCAAGCTCGGATGTAACGGCAGCTTAGCTGATTGGCTACTGTGTGAATTATCGGGCCAAGCCGTGGATGCATCCAGGTATAGTGGAGAGTGATCATAATGTATACCCTGGAGATTATCGAGGATGCTTTTCTCCAAGAAGCTGCCATGGTATCCCACCTACCAAGCAGCCTCCTGGCAAAACCTATATATCATCTTCTTGGACACACCTACAGATCAGACTCTTGGCAACAAACCTAACATTTAATCCACCTGCTGGCAACACCTAAAAATCAGTCTCCTAGCCACACCTGCCTATCAGCCTCTTGGCCATACCTACCAATCAGCCTTCTAGCTCAACCTATGCATCATCTTCTTGGCGACACCTACCAATCAGCCTCCTGGCCACACCTACCAATCTGTCTCCTGGCCCCAGCTGCCAATCAGCCTCTTGGCCACACCTACCAATCAGCCTCCTGGCCTCCACGCCATCTATGATTGGGCTCATCCATGTGGACATGCGGGTCCCCCTCCACTCCGGCTGCCTTTGGGACGTACACGTAGAACACAACGTCCAGCACCTCGTTCTTCCGCAGCCCACGACCCCTCAATCCCTTGCCTGGTGACACACCAACATATGATACATGAGATTATCAAGTGAATAGCACAGTGTACTGAATCTCAGATACAGAGAAACAAAGATGGTTGTTAGAGTGACAGACTGTAATACATGCATTTAAAATATTGTACTTGATATAATTACCATTTGCCAAAACACTATCATGGTGCTATATTATCATTGCCCAAGTTCAGTTTGCACTTGAATTTCATTTTAGCTTGGTAAGTATAGGCAAGATTTCTCTGCAACACAAGTTGCCGAGCTTCACCTGATTATCTCCCTTTGCACTGTGGCCAGAACAATGTAGCACCACTTTCTGTAGAGGTGAGTTAATCACCTTAAAACAGTAATCACATATCTAAAACATGATTCACTGAAGAAGGGGATCAAGGGAACTCTCACCTTTGAACAACACATCCACAGCCTCATCCAGCTCCGCCTGGGAGGGATACAGATCACACTCCTTGAAGAACTGGTCCAGCTCACAGAGTTCCAGCTCTCCACCAAACGCTTTCTTCTCAAACACACTCTCATAACCTGCACAGACAATGCCCTGTATCAGACTATATATAATCTAGGGCTATATAAAGAGCATAAAGACAACCGAATACCCAGTTACCAAACAAGTTAACACTACATTCATAACCTGCACAGACAATGCCCTGTATCAGACTATATATAATCTAGGGCTATATAAAGAGCATAACCAGAGACAACCGATACCCAGCTACCACAACAAGTTAACACTACATTCAGAACTACTTTATCTAAGAAACAGTTTTGTAAACATCTGACGCACGTCTTCGGAGGTCCATGTACTCGTTCATTTCCTTGAAGGTGAAGGGCGTCTTGGGTCGGTCACGGCCATGTTGCCGCTGAACACGAGCCAGCATGGTCTTGTAGTCCTTCACCATCCTCTCAAAGCTGAATCCAGACCATGTTGCCTGAAACACAAGATTATCTTAGATCTCACGATCACTGACTTCTTCTGTGAAGATTTCCTCACATTCCCGGACATATTTGGCCAAGGGTCAAGGAACATGACATTCAGCATGGACAATTATTATTGTAAAAGTCAGACTTGGTTGGGAACTGTTTGACTTACCATTATGCAATGTGAAACATTCTTAGTGCCACAAAAAAGTTAACATCAAAATCTAAAATCAAAATATGGTTCATTTAAAGTGAACATAAGAAGGGGAAAATTACTGCCTTTGTTTTTCCTCCACCTGCTATGCTTTCTTTATTGCTGACATCTGATAACAAAATTAGGACTTTTCTCAAATTCTTTTATCCATTAGGGCATCATATTTTTCATGTGTTTCATGTAGCCACCCAATTCTGAACTTGGGTCGGTTGGTCAGGGAAAAAAACAAACAAACTTAATAAAGACAAAATTATCTGAATAGTGTTCTTGATTCTCATTTATTGTAATTCTTTTTACATTTAATCATGTTCTTTGGACTTGTGGCAGTGATTGTATAAAAGATAAACATTTTATATGACGAGGCGGTACGTTTTAGGTTCGAGTTTGCAGTGTTGGTGTTTAGGCGGTCGGCAATAAAATGAGAAGATTTGATTGAGCGATGAGAAACACAGTAAATAAAAAAGCTGCCCTGAACAGACAAGTCTTGACACAGCATGTGTCTCCTCACCTTGCGGCGAAGTTTCTCCAAGCGGCGCCGGATAAGCCAGCCTCTCACGGTCTTCTGTATGGTCAGAGCAAACTGGTTCAGCTCTCTCTGAGTCGGCCCGGTCTTCTTGGGGTGGTACACTCTGACCACAGACAAAGACAGTTAGAAGACTAAAATCACAAACAGGCTGAGTCTGCGATTCAAATCCACCTACGTCTCATTCTGGCATGACTAAATAATAACTCTGAACAGAGACTACATAACGCTACATAACAAGGTGTTAGTGTCTATGTTGGTCTACTGTACAAGGCAACATACAGTCAATGGTCAACGTTTAGTTGATTATAGCGATGTCAATTTTCTACATATATTGTTAAACATCTTACAATACTGTTAGCTGGTCAAATCAAGAAATGACCATTTGTTTGAATGAAAGATGCAATCATAAAGGTTACACTTTATAAAGCATGTTAGTGGCTAAACCAGCGGGGTTGTTATTGATGAATTCTATAAATGTATTACAGGTCCAGTCTGGGCGAAACACTATTCCAGCCTCAAATAGTCACTTTAGATCATAGTCAGAGAGAATAAATGGACTTTTACTAGACTTTACACAACCCATGAGCCTGACTAGTTCTGTCTACAGCTGGCCTACTCAGTGATCACAGTCACGGCACCTCCATAAATATACTGCCTACTTTTTGTGTTATGTTACTGTCAATGATCTGAGGGTCATGTGACAAGATCATGTGACTCACTGGTAGATGTCCACATGGGGTCCGATGACGGAGATGGTGGAGGCAGACACATGATAGTTATAAGCATTCCTGAAATAAAGCAGACGGCACATCTACTGATGCAGCTGGACAAGCCTGTTACAAGCATGGCATCTATCTGGGGCATCAACTTACGACATGTCACTAGAGGCTACAAGCTGACATAATCATGTCACAAAATAAGGAAAAAAAATTGGTATTTTTCAACAATAATCTCCACGTGAAGGAGAGCTGATGACAGGCACAAGACATCGAATTCAGATCAAGGTGAAGTCCAAGTTCATGCAGTATCACATACTCCGGTGATGTATGGTTACAAACTGTGCAAGAAGCACTCTGCCAAGTATACATAGCTTTCAATTTACAATGCTTTTTAGAAAGTGGTCAAATGTAACAAGTTATATATGGGATGACATTTCCTTAGTAAAGTACAGATTCTAGAGGAGGAGGCACAAGGGAGGAGTGCAGAGAAAGGGACAGCCAGGTGTTCGAGAAAGGATGGAGACGGCACAGCACAGGTTAATGAATAAATAACTTTGTCTGTGAACGTGCTTCTCGAACACCTGGCTGTCCCTTTCTCTGCACTCCTCCCTCATAACAAATAGTGAACTGTGTCAATATTTTTATGATAGTTTGTTAAACAACATTATTATTTTTAGGACAAAAATTCTGCAAAAAACCTCACAGAGTGGGTATGATGTTTTGATTATGATCAGTGTTTCATTGAGTATTTTATGTTTAATAGTTTTCAAGTTAGATTGCAATTCATCGGTCCGCTTTTGAGCCAAACGGACTGTAGTCTCCACTGGATCATAGGTCAAAAGTAGTTCCTATGCAAAGTAGCCAAGTCTTAAGGAGGTCAGGTCTGCTGTCTTGTCCTTGGTTTTCATTGGCTGAAGATGTGCAGCATCTTGATTGGATGTTGAATTTAGTTGCATTTGGAAAGTGTGAAGCTTGTTCACTTGCTGTCTTTCTCCCAACCTGGCAAGGTGGTTGGAAGTCATGGATGGAGGATTTTGACTTTGGTGAATTACAGATTAGTTATACTTGGTTTTATATAAAAGGAATAAAATACAAAAATATGTTTAATTGTTGAAAGGTTAATTCAGTATTTATTGTACCTGAATTTATGCATTTGGTGGAGGTATATTTTGACCTACGGTTAGAAATTGTTGCTGTCCATAATTTCACTTACAATTGATTCAGATTAATGTTTGAGTCCAAACAGATTGTACGTTTACTTTACTGGTGAGAATTAGCATTTCCATGCTAATTAAAACATACATATTTTAGGTTCTTGGTGAGCTGTTGGTGCCTCACAACATGTGGCCAGTTTGAAACAAGTTGTCCCATAGATGGTAAGACACGTTGATGTTTCATTGTTGTTTTGAAGATACCAAATGTGTTCCATAATTCCTAACTGAACCATTGATTTTGTGATGTCTATATGTCCTGTTTATATGTTCAGTGGTAGTACTGCAAATGTTAACAATCTGAACCATGTGCAATGAAATGAATGTGATAAAATAGACATTTTGATGGAGAATTATATATTCATATACATAGTTTCAGACTTGTATTATTTATACAAACTACAGTAATAAACAAGAAACTTGCAGCCTCAACGGAGTTGTGTCGTTGTGAAAGAGCCATCCCCGTTACACACAGACTTACAAATTAGAGTTGTAATTTAAAACATAAGCCATGCCAGTTATAAAACAAATCCTAATTCCTCTAAAATACATGTGATAAAAGTATTACTAAATCTTTGAGCACATATAAATGTATATAAGCATTGATATATAAAGCTGAATCCTACATAAAAGAATAAATGAAAGTATCTTGATGAGTATACTGCGACTCATTTGTAATAAGTTAGATCCACTGGACGGCAAGCAGCGTATCCAAGCTAGGATAAAACCACCAGGAGTTG
This sequence comes from Haliotis rubra, assembly GCF_003918875.1. NCBI lineage: Eukaryota > Metazoa > Mollusca > Gastropoda > Lepetellida > Haliotidae > Haliotis > Haliotis rubra. Next base: position 89,751 of record NW_025765357.1, on the reverse strand, counting down.
ACCATGTAGGTCTTCCAGTGACCTTCAGGTCAGATAAACAAGCTAGTACAGGCAGACCCTTCATCTTTCTGAAACTGTTCACCAGTCTATCAGTCTTCATGGAAAATTGTTCCAAATGCACTTTGTTTTTAACCAAACTCGAATTTGACATCCCAGGGTGAAATCAGCTTAAGGTTGAGTACTCAGTAGGCTGAACCGGTGAAAGTATATAAATGTTTTATTGGTAGAATCTTTAAGCTACTAAATGTAAGGAAGTGTGATGTCTACAAAGACAGGTCAGAGTGATGGACTCACTCTCTGGACACGCTGTCCAGCTTGTTCTGCCGGACTCGACCTTGCTGGTCTCGGATGGCCTTGTACTCCTTCTGCCAGGCCAGGTCCTCGGGGTCGCGACCTCGGTTGTAGATGGCCTGTGTACGCTCAACATGCTCACGATGCATTCTGGAGAAAGGACACAATTATGTTCAGATTATCGGACCCTGTCCCAGGATTCATCACCAACATCTCGCGATTCATCATTCCTGGCTTATCCACCACAATAAGAAGAAACACTGGAAACCTGGACAAGGTTAATTACAACCATATATTCTACATTTATACCATAACTGTCTACATCTAGATCGGAGGTCTTCTCCACAGAAGATCATGCCCTCACATGTACATGCAGAGAGGTATCTTTTTCTTTTTCAATGAGATCAGGAGAACACCAAAATCTTTTTCCAGGCTAAATCCAGTTGACATGAAAACATAACATCCACTAAAGTAAAAATATCACAGAGTTACCACACAAATAAAACACTATATTCACCTGCATTCCCTGTCAGGTAATAAGACACTATATTTACCTGCATTCCCTGTCAAGTTATAGATTCCTATAATTACCTACATTCCCTGTCAAGTTATAGATTCCTATATTTACCTGCATTCCCTGTCAAGTTATAGATTCCTATATTTACCTGCATTCCCTGTCAAGTTATAGATTCCTATATTTACCTACATTCCCTGTCAAGTTATAGATTCCTATATTTACCTACATTCCCTGTCAAGTTATAGATTCCTATATTCACCTACATTCCCTGTCAAGTTATAGATTCCTATATTCACCTGTATTCCCTGTCAAGTTATAGATTCCTATATTTACCTGCATTCCCTGTCAAGTTATAGATTCCTATACTCACCTGTATTCCCTGTCAAGTTATAGATTCCTATATTTACCTACATTCCCTGTCAAGTTATAGATTCCTATATTTACCTACATTCCCTGTCAAGATATAGATTCCTATATTCACCTGTATTCCCTGTCAAGTTATAGATTCCTATATTTACCTACATTCCCTGTCAAGTTATAGATTCCTATATTTACCTGCATTCCCTGTCAAGTTATAGATTCCTATATTTACCTACATTCCCTGTCAAGTTATAGATTCCTATATTTACCTACATTCCCTGTCAAGTTATAGATTCCTATATTTACCTGCATTCCCTGTCAAGTTATAGATTCCTATATTTACCTACATTCCCTGTCAAGTTATAGATTCCTATATTTACCTACATTCCCTGTCAAGTTATAGATTCCTATATTAACCTGCATTCCCTGTCAAGTTATAGATTCCTATATTTACCTACATTCCCTGTCAAGTTTTAGATTCCTATATTTACCTACATTCCCTGTCAAGTTATAAATTCCTATATTCACCTGTATTCCCTGTCAAGATATAGATTCCTATATTCACCTGTATTCCCTGTCAAGTTATAGATTCCTATATTTACCTACATTCCCTGTCAAGTTATAGATTCCTATATTCACCTAAATTCCCTGTCAAGATATAGATTCCTATATTCACCTGTATTCCCTGTCAAGTTATAGATTCCTATATTTACCTACATTCCCTGTCAAGTTATAGATTCCTATATTTACCTGCATTCCCTGTCAAGTTATAGATTCCTATATTTACCTACATTCCCTGTCAAGTTATAGATTCCTATATTTACCTACATTCCCTGTCAAGTTATAGATTCCTATATTCACCTGCATTCCCTGTCAAGTTATAGATTCCTATATTTACCTACATTCCCTGTCAAGTTTTAGATTCCTATATTTACCTGCATTCCCTGTCAAGTTATAGAGTCCTATATTCACCTGTATTCCCTGTCAAGTTATAGATTCCTATATTTACCTACATTCCCTGTCAATTTATAGATTCCTATATTTACCTACATTCCCTGTCAAGTTATAGATTCCTATATTTACCTGCATTCCCTGTCAAGTTATAGATTCCTATATTTACCTACATTCCCTGTCAAGTTATAGATTCCTATATTCACCTGTATTCCCTGTCTAGTTATAGGGGCGGTGGGGTAGCCTAGTGGTTAAAGCATTGGCTCATCACGACGAAGACCCGGGTTCGATTCCCCACATGGGCACAATGTGTTAAGCCCATTTCTGGTGTCCCCCACCGTGATATTGCTGGAATATTGCTAAAAGCGGCGTAAAACTAAACTCAGTCAGTCTAGTTATAGATTCCTATATTTACCTACATTTCCTGTCAAGTTATAGATTCCTATATTTACCTACATTCCCTGTAAAGTAATATATCCCTATATTCACCTGTATTCCCTGTCTAGTTATAGATTCCTATATTCACCTGTATTCCCTGTCAAGTTATAGATTCCTATATTTACCTACATTCCCTGTCTAGTTATAGATTCCTATATTCACCTGCATTCTCTGTCAAGTAATAGATTCCTATATTCACCTGTATTCCCTGTCAAGTAATATATCCCATATTCACCTGTATTCCCTGTCAAGTTATAGATTCCCATATTCACCTGTATTTCCTGTCAAGTTATAGGTTCCTATATTCACCTGTATTCTCTGTCAAGTAATAGATTCCTATATTCACCTGCATCCCTGTCAGGTAATAAAACACTATGTTCACCTGCATTCTCTGTCAGGTAATAAAACACTATATTCACCTCCATTCATTGTCAAGTTATAGATTCCTATATTCACCTGCATCCCTGTCAGGTAATAAAACACTATATTCACCTGCAGACTATATTCACCTGCATCCCTGTCAGGTAATAAAATACTATATTCACCTGCATCCCTGTCAGGTAATAAAACACTATATTCACTTGCAGACTATATTCACCTGCATCCCTGTCAGGTAATAAAACACTATATTCACCTGCATCCCTGTCAGGTAATAAAACACTATATTCACCTGCGACTGTTGAGCTTAGCCCGCTGTTTGTCTTCCTGACACCACCTTTCCTCAGACAACAGCTTCTTGTAGAAGCCACGTGCAACATAGCCCCGGAATATCCTGAAATATCAGAAGGTTCTGTGTGTAGACTTCAGTATTTTACAGTGGAATCTAAGGTTCAACTGTGGGATATATGGTTCAGGTCTAAGATCAAAGGTTTATCTTTATTATCAGTCTTTCAGCTGTTGGATCTGATGTTCACCTGTAGGACCCAACATTCAACTGGACATCTAAAGAATCTGTAGGATCGAACATTCAACAAGTGTTTGCCACTAAAATGGTAATGTCCCCCCCCCCACCACCCCCTCATAAAGAATATTTACTACTATTCATTTTTGGGTCACATACAAGAATTGACTGGTGTCTGCATATTATCACCCAATGTAGGCTGTCAACATAATTGAAGACACTGGGTGTAATGTTTTATGAGATATTTGCGTTTACATGAGTTGGAAAGTGGTTAAAGTGTCATGGAGACCTTGAAGATAAGGTCAAGGTCACTCAAATCAACTGCTATCCCCAAATGTAGGTTGTCACCAAATTTGAAGACATTGGGTACAACAGTCCATGAGATATCGCGTTAACAAGAGTTTGAAAAGTGGTCAAAGTTTCCCGGTGGCCTTGAAGATAACGTCAAGGTCACCCAAATCAACTGCTGTCTGCATAATCACCCAATGTAGGCTGTCACCAAATTTGAAGACATTGGGTACAACAGTACATGGGATGTCGTGTTAACAAGAATCAGGACGTACATACGGACGGACAGATGCTGTTGAATACATAGTCCCCCGTTCCGTGTTGCGGCGAGGGACAACTAGGAATCAAACAAATCTAACAGTCAATCGTAGGATCTTATACAATGTTCAGTAGAAGGATTCAACACCCCTACCGTTGTATATCTACGGCTGCCTTGGCCTCTTTCTGCACCTGAACAGCATAACTCAGCTCCTCCTGAAAGACAAGGGAGAATCCAGTACTCACACAACCATGACATACGAGACAGACCCACAGTGAGTGACAAGGGAGAATTCAGTACTCACACAACCACGACATGCGAGACAGACCCACAGTGAGTGACAAGCAAACGCCTGCACCACTTAGGCTAACCCACTGCCTCCATACTCTTACTGACTCGAGTGATTACATATATGTTATTTAATTAATGTCGCAGTCAGAAATATTCCAGCTTCAGGTGACTGCCTGCTTATTATCAAGTCTGGACCAGGCAGCCAGAGTTTGAAACAAGCGTATCAATCTCCATGGCTGGATACAATGTTTTGAGATCAGCCAATCCACAGCCAAGGTTATCTGATCTGCCTGTGGGTACTAAAACATTCTCAGAGTGCTAAAAAATTACTTAAAAATATAATTCCAACACACTTCTAAGATAAGACATCAGGGAAGTGAAACTGTCACCCAAACCCTGCTTCACTAAACAGAGCACAAACAAACAAAGACTATGAAATACACAATGCCATTTTAGAAAGTGGTCAAATGTAATGTATATTATATTTGGGAATACACTTTCTTAGTAAAGTACAGATTCTAGTACTTTTTGGGTTGATTCCCATCTGAGATTCGAACCCACACCCTCACAGTCAGGCACCTAATCACCAGCACACAAAGTCAGATGCATAGACCGCTCAGCCACTGCGGCTTCAGTACTAGAATCTGTACTTTACTAAGAAAATGTAATCCCAAATATAACATACGCTAAACAAAAACTAGATTCAAATAATTTGTAAATGCAACTGAAGAGACTCATGTTGGAATGTCACTCACTGGGTCGGGCACATGCTGGTAGTGAGCGATTGGCCGGCCAATGTGGGCAAGGGATGGTTGCCTTGGTAATGGTGTAGGGGGCCCTGAGTCTGTGGCTGCCGGCTGCTGTCTCCCCTGTGGGCCCTCCACATCCCCAGTTTCCCCTCCATCTTCCTCCCCAACAGACTCTGTCGGATCCCCAAACTTCACTTGTTTCTCCACGTCTGACATCTCTTGGGAGAAGCCTGCATCGGACATCTTCGAGATGGGGGGATGGCCAGCTGCAACAAAATCACACAAATACCATGAGTATAGATAAAGAGCCTGTCAATGACATCACATCACATTAACTCATTTGTTCCTTCACAGCTCTGCATCATCCCATCCTGTGTCAACTCATCTCACTGTACTCAACTGGCTCCCATCATAGACATCTGACTTGGGATATATCACTAACAATAAACTTGCACTACAAGATTTTACAGCCCATTGTGACATCATCAGTTACCATGATGTCACAATCAGTCTCAAGTCTCTCTACCCCTTGTCTCTAATCTTTACACTCATGACAAAGTATATCATTGTTTACAAGCTGAAAAAGTTCGAACAACGGCTTCTGATGATAAACCAACTCTCACCATTGTGTCGAAACATATGAAACATGACAACAGTTGAAGAGTTACAATTCTAGGTATACTTCAGCTCCTGTTGATATATTGATATCAATACACTTGGGTGAGATTCTCTCATCGAACTGGAATACATAACTCATCCCACTTACCAAATTCATCATCAGTTGTGGTGGGAAGAGTTTTCTCCCTTGTAGGTAGACGACACACATGCAGAGTTTCTCCAAGCTGACTCTCTGGAGCCGTGGACAGAACTGGCGGTGCCGACCTTGGCGGCACAGATCGCAGGTCACGTACTGAAACAGAAATACATTCCTGCATATACAACCTAAACAAATACAGTCTTGCACAGCACATTCAAATATGCACACACACTAGTCTAAGTAAACTTACGCTCAGTATTACTCGTTACACTGCTATACTGAGTCTAACAAACCCTAGTAGAAGGTCACATCAGCTAACCTTTGAGCGACCTATGACCGTCCAATGAAACCGGAGATGGACTAACAGATTTGACTAATCCGACAACGGCTACTTGTTAGGGTTCGGCAGGGCTTACAAAACGTTTTTTGGATTTTCTATTTCCTGGTCGCTGACACTGATCTATCAACAAACAAAATCTGCAATAAACACAGATATTTGACCTGGTTACTATAAGCTTATATTTCCGCAAGATGACATCCTTGAATGTTGACAAAGCGGTTTTTTCAGCGACTGTTTACTCATTGCATCCTCCATGTGTATCACTCGGAAGCGATCGTGCGGAAAATAGCATTTGGAATCATTCGAGTTTTTTTAGGTAAAGGTTGAAACGGTATATGCGAATGTTAACTTTCATGATTTGGTAAGCTGTGTTCTGATTGGTCAGTCCAAAAGGTGAGCTGACGTGACCTTCTACTAGGGTTTGTTAGACTCAGTATAGCAGTGTAACGAATGATACTGAGCCCAAGTTTACTTAGACTGGCACAGTCACACATACATGCACACATAAATCATATTTTGGCAAATTAAATATACATGCACATGCATACCTGTTCATACACACCCACTTGTGGTTGATTGAACCTGATTTACAGTTACAAACAGATTTCAAAGAACGTTTGACATATGGACATAAGTATGTTATAAATGTTCACTATCCACCATACATAAATGTTAATGTTCTGTACAGTTGCATATTAAAACCATCTTCTAGCCAACAACATGTACACACTGAGTCTACAAGCACCACTTACCAGACTCAGCCTTTGGTCTGTGATATTCCTGAAAGTCTAAGAGGAAGACAAAGCAAGGAGAGATTAGCAGCTGAGGTTAGTAAGGTAGATACACACCATCACAGGGAAACAAGGGGAGACTATCCATACAAGGAAAGACCACCCCTATAATGTGAGACCCACGACAGAAAGGGGGCAACCAGTACAAGGGGTAGACCACCCTCAAAAGGGTCACCGCCCATACATGGGTAGGGTTGGGTGGGAAGGGGGTTGGGAGGGTAGGGTGGTGTGGTGTGGTGCGGGCAGGCTGGGGTAGGGTGGTGTGGTGTGGTGTGGGGTGGGGCAGGGTGGGGGTAGGGTGGTGTGGTGTGGGGTGGGGTGGGGTGGGGTGGGGGTGGTGTGGTGTGGGATGGGGGGGCAGGGTGGGGGCAGGGTTTGGGCAGGTTGGGGTAGGGTGGGTGTGGTGTGGGGGTGGTGTGGGGTGGGGTGGTGTGGTGTGGTGTGGGGTGGGATGGGGCAGGGTGGGGCAGATTTGGGCAGGTTGGGGTAGGGTGGTGTGGTGTGGTGTGGTGTGGTGTGGTGTGGTGTGGTGTGGGGAGAATCCTTCATAGGGAGATAACCCATACAAGGGAGACAACCCATCCAAGCAGAGACAGCCAAAGCTAGATTTTACTAAAGGGAAGTAAACGTCCCAACTTAAAGAATATACTGAATGGGAAACATGTAAGAACATCCTGTAATAGAGTGTTCGGCAGGACGTTTCAGGTGTATCGCCCAGACATGTGGTCATGTTCATCTGCCCTGGTTTTAAGTTTTCCCATGTTTGTTTAGTTGAGGACAGCAAGAATATCAAAGAACACAAGTTTCAAAATGCCAAGATATGAAACAGAGTAAGGTTTATTGGAATGTGCATGGATGGTTACAGCAATGTTCACTACACAGAGTTAAGTGTTACACAGAGTTAAGTCTAAGAATGTATTCACTACACAAAGTTAAGTGTACAACTGTGTTCACTGCACTGTCCAGTTTAAAATTATGTCTACATTACACATACTTAAGTATAAGAATGCTAAGTGTACGACTGTATTCACTACACAGTTCAGTTTAACAATGTCTACATTACACATACTTAATTATAAGAATGCTAAGCGTACGACTGTATTCACTACACAGATTTAAGCATAAGAAAGTATTCACAAAGAAATTTAAGTATATGAATATATCCTCACACAGACTGAAGTGTTCTACACAGAGTTAAGTGTTCTACACAGACTGAAGTGTTCTACACAGAGTTAAGTGTTCTACACAGAGTTAAGTGTTCTACACAGAGTTAAGTGTAAGAATGTATTCTCTACACAGAGTTAAGTATAAGAATGTATTCACTACACATCTGAGTTAAGTCTAAGAATGTATTCTCTACACAGAGTTAAGTGAATGTATTCACTACACAGAGTTAAGTGAATGTATTCACTACACAGACTTAAGCCTAAGAATGTTTCACTACACAGAGTTAAGTGTTCTAAGAATGTAGTTCACTACACAGAGTTAAGTGTTCTACACATGTATTCACTACACAGAGTTAAGCCTAGAATGTATTCACTACACAGAGTTAAGTCTAAGAATGTATTCTCTACACACAGTTAAGTGTTCTAAGAATGTATTCTCTACACAGAGTTAAGTGTTTCTACACAGAGTTAAGTATAAGAATGTATTCACTACACAGAGTTAAGTATAAGAATGTATTCACTACACAGAGTTAAGCCTAAGAATGTATTCACTACACAGAGTTAAGCCTAAGTGTTCTACACAGAGTTAAGTCTAAGAATGTATTCTCTACACATCTGAGTTAAGTCTAAGAATGTATTCACTACACAGAGTTAAGTTTAAGAATGCATACATTACACATTTAAGTCTAAGAATGTATTCTCTACACAGAGTTAAGTCTAAGAAAGTATTCTCTACACAGAGTTTAGTCTAAGAATGCATACATTACACAGAGGTAGGTAAAGGAAAGTTTTCACTACACAGAGTTAAGTCTAAGAATGTATTTACTACAAGAAGTAAGTATAAGAATATATTCACTACACAGAGTTAAGTGTACAGCTGCATTCATCACACCAAATTAACTACATGACTTTATTCACAACACAGAGTTATACGTCTGTCATCACCAAGATTGGGCTCACCATGCTCCATGTAGTGCCTGGGACTCCTGGCTTTGCGAGCATGACTCTCCAGCTCCTTGTTGAACACCTGGTGTCCCCGTGGAGATCGGCCACCATACGGGTTGAAGGGTGTTGGGATAGAAGGTGGAGTCCTCATTGGTGGAGCTCTCTTAAATAACTCAGTCTGACGTCGAGTGGTGCGTACAACCTGACCAGGCTTGGCCCCACTTTGTCTTGGCATCCTGCCTGCTGACCTCTCGACCTTGGTTGACATCTTGCTAGAGGTAAGGTCAGGGTCAGCCTCTGGGGTGAAGGTCGCTCCTGTGAAATGTTCTGAAGTAACCCTATAGCGTGCACCAGCAGTTCTCAGTCGGAGGTCATGTTTGACATCTGGCCCAATGGTTGCCCTCCTCTAAGGGGATGTAACTCCATGTGTTGGACTTGCTTAAAACCTTCCAAAACAAAACCTCAGGTTATATCCACTGCAAGCTTACATGTCGCCATTCAGCATAGCATAAACATTTTATAGCTTTCTAACAAATAGACCTGAACGAGACATCTGTGTTTGATCCTATCTATAATGGCTGTTATGGGGAAAGTCTATGTTGAGGGGCACAGGACCACCCATCTGTAATGGGTTCTGTCTATGTTGAGGGGGCACTGGACCACCCTGTAATGGTCCTGTCTATGGGTCCTGTCCTGTCTATGTTGAGGGGCACTGGGCCACCCACCTGTAATGGGACCTGTCTATGTTGAGGGGGCCACCCACCTGTAATGGGACCTGGAGGGGGCACTGGACCACCCATCTGTAATGGGACCTGTCTATGTTGAGAGGGCACCGGACCACCCATCTGTAATGGGTCCTGTCTATGTTGAGGGGCACTGGACCACCCACCTGTAATGGGACCTGTCTATGTTGAGGGGCACTGGACCACCCATCTGTAATGGGACCTGTCTATGTTGAGGGGCACCGGACCACCCATCTGTAATGGGTCCTGTCTATGTTGAGGGGGCACTGGACCTGCACCCACCTGTAATGGGCCTGTCTATGGTGAGGGGGCACTGGACCACCCACCTGTAATGGGCCTGTCTATGTTGAGGGGCACTGGACCACCCACCTGTAATGCACCTGTCTTTGGTGAGGGGACACTAGACCACCCACCTGTAATGGAGCCTGCCTTTGGTGAGGAGGCACAGGGCCACTTCCAGCAGCAGGGATGGATGTGACTTCTACTTGCACATCCTGGTCCTCTTCTCCCTTAGCAACAGTATCCAGGGGCTCTGGGATGGTAGGGGATTCGGCAGGAAGCTGGCTGTTGTCTTCAGGCTCAGTCTTTGTTACAGCGTCAGTGATCTGAGAAATACATAGACATTTGAATATAAACCCACTGCACCTCCTTAATTAAAGCCTAAAATGCTTTAGTTTAATTACAAAATATGTCACTTGCTGGACTCAATGGTAACGTGTGTAAAATGTGTAGGGCTGGCTATCAACATAGATCACGGAGATCAATAATCATTAACTAAATATTGATCGATTATTGATAAATATCGGAAAATTAACTTTAAGCAAATTGCCATTGTGAGTGGTGACATATTTATCCATGGATGACTTACAAAACAGCATCCTGAACATAGTTTACTAATTCTTGCCATCGGTGGTATTTCTGATTATCAGTCTTTTCAGCCAGCCCCAGAAATTTGGGGATAGGACATTTAGACAGGAAGTATGCATCCCCATGCGCACCATTGCTGCTCCACTTCCTGCTGATCCTTTCTTTATGGATGTGATTAGAAAAATCAAAACAAGGGACTAAGGCCAAGAACTGAAGTACATCAGTGACCTGATGTTGTTCAAAGGTCAAATGGTCAATTGACTCCATTGTGTTACCCAACCAACCTAGATATAAAATAAACCTCATCTGTTTCATACTAATTTCTAAGCATAAAAATTCCATGAGACAAAAACTCTCGACACGACTATGGCGATAGGGAAGACTTCATCTCTCAGACAGTGAACTTTCTACAAACAGAACCCTGCAACTACTATGTGTTCCCATGTTTCTTCAGGTGAACCCTTGACTTGACTCTTCATGTGTTTGTGACTTGACTCTGCATGTGCTTGTCACTTGATTCTGCATGTGTTTGTGACTTGATGCTGCATGTGTTTGTGACTTGATGCTGCATGTGTTTGTGACTTGACTCTTCATGTGTTTGTGACTTGATGCTGCATGTGTTTGTGACTTGACTCTGCATGTGTTTGTGACTTGACTCTGCATGTGTTTGTGACTTGACTCTGCATGTGTTTGTGACTTGGCTCTGCACGTCTTGTGACTTGGCTCTGCATGTGTTTGTGACTGCACTTTCTGCATGTGAACTTGTGACCTTGACTCTTTGATGAGTTTGTGACTTGGCTCTTTGCATGTGCTTGTAGCAATATTCCAGCAACATCTGCATGGGTTTGTGAAAGGTACCCCCACTGGAGAACTGGAGAAGACTGCTCTTTCCGAGAACACCTGGTACCTTCACTATTTGATTGAGTTTAGAAACATATACACAGATATGGTTGGAATAGTACAGTAAGCTCTGTTTATATCCCAGATTTCTTATTACTATAGAAGGGTTCTGCTAACACAGTCCTGGCAGCAGAAGCACAAATATCTTTGGGGTCAGCTAAGATTATTTTCACACCTAAACTAACCTTATCAGCCTCTACATGAGTTGTGTGCCCATCTTGGGTAATCTCCCCTGAGTGACTCTCCTGTTCACAAAGGTCACGTAACTCATCCTCCAGTTCACTGATGTCCGCGTGGTCCACCTCGGCTCCAGAGGAGACACTCTCTGATGCCTGGGGGAGGTGGATCTGTCCTGACAGGGTCCGGGGACGATGATGACCGCTAAACTGGGTGCTTTGGTCAGTGGAGTACAGCTGGTCTGTCAGCAGTCCAATGTCTGTGCTACAAAGGGAGACAACTCCTGTTATAGCCTTCCCACAGCAAGATGTCTCACAATGGTACATCACATTTTGTAAATGAGAGACTGACTGTTGTTTAAAGTCAGCAACATTCAATACAATCAATACAACATGTTAGTTACTCATTGATCTTGTTGTTTTAAGTCAGCAACATTCAATACAATCAATACAATATGTTAGTTACACATTGATCTTGTTGTTTAAAGTCAGCAACATTCAATACAATCAATACAATATGTTAGTTACTCACTGATCTTGTTGTTAGTTACTGATTGCACAATTTGAGATCTGTATGAACCTGTTCCTCCCAACATTACATGGTTCACTTGTGGAAAGGAGTTACAGGCCATTGAATGTCCTGTTGTGTTGAGGTATGGCATGGAGTGTTGTGTTGTGTTGAGGTATGGCATGGAGTGTTGTGTTGAGGTATGGCATGGAGTGTTGTGTTGTGTTGAGGTATGGCATGGAGTGTTGTGTTGTGTTGAGGTATGGCATGGAGTGTTGTGTTGTGTTGAGGTATGGCATGGAGTGTTGTGTTGTGTTGAGGTATGGCATGGAGTGTTGTGTTGTGTTGAGGTATGGAGCATGGAGTGTAGTGTTGTGTTGTGTTGAGGCATGGCATGGAGTGTTGTTGTGTTGAGGTATGGAGCGGAGGTGGATGTTGTGTTGTGTTGAGGTATGGCATGGAGTGTTGTGTTGTGTTATGGCAGGTATGGCATGGAGGAGTTGTGTTGTGTTGAGGTATGACATGGAGTTGTTGTGTTGAGGTGTTGTGTTGAGGTATGGCATGGAGTGTTGTGTTGTTGAGGTATGGCATGGAGTTGTTGTGTTGTGATGAGGTACATGGAGTGTTGTGTTGTATTGTGTTGAGGTATGGCATGGAGGTGTGTGTTGTGTTGTGTTGTGTTGAGTTGAGGTATGGCATGGATGAGTATGGCATGGAGTTGTGTTGTGTTGAGGTATGGCATGGAGTGTTGTGTTGTGTTGAGGTATGGCATGGAGTGTTGTGTGGTGTTGAGGTATGGCATGGAGTGTTGTGTTGAGGTATGGCATGGAGTGTTGTGTTGTGTTGAGGTATGGCATGGAGTTTGTGGAGTGTTGTGTTGTGTTGAGGTATGGCATGGCATGGAGTGATGTTGTGTGTTGTGTTGAGGTATGGCATGGAGTGTTGTGTTGTGTTGAGGTATGGCATGGAGAGTTGTGTTGTGTTGAGGTATGGCATGGATGGTTGTGGAGGTATGGCATTGAGTGTAGTGTTGTGGTATGGCATGGAGTATAGTGTTGTGTTGTGGTATGGCATGGAGTATAGTGTTGTGTTGTGGTATGGCATGAAGTATAGTGTTCTGTTGTGGTATGGCATGGAGTATAGTGTTCTGTTGTGACAGGTGGTGTTGCATGGCATGGAGTGTAGTGTTGTGTTGTGGCATGGAGCTGAGTGCTACCCGAGATACAGTCTGGCCAGGGTGATGACACACTATACACTCACTCTGTGATGAGGCTGTTGTCGAGACTCGGGTAGTCTGTCCTCTGGGTTTGACTGCTGTAGTTAGGGCCTCGATCTGGAGACAGAAACCAACACATATATTTCCAAACACATTTATTTTGTCTCGTCAAGGACTTCCGAGGACAAATATTTAGGATTTCATAAAATGATGAAAATTATCTAAAATTACGCAGTAATAACATGTAATATCATTTCAGGAGATAAAACACCATTCACAGTATGCACAACATTGTAAAGAATCGACATTAATGTAACCAGTCCCTACAATAACCTGAACATACATGCAACCTTTCCCTGGTAACCAATGGCAACCAGAAGCCAACCTACCAGCAGTTAGAATCACAAATAGTGGAACAAATACACCATTATGTATAAGCCTTTCAAGCTGCCTTGTTTTGTAAATGACACAACATTAAATCTGCCCAAGTCAATGGCTACACATTTAGAGCTGGGAAAATCAATGCATGAGTATTAGCTACCCGGCCTCCATTGATCCTGCAGGTGTCATAATGTAATAGATTCAACACACAGCCAGATTAAGCTGGCGTGAAACTACTAAAACAATATGTGCTTTGTGTATATGTGAGCATCCATCCACCCAGATACATACTCACACTAACACAGTCATGTGTACAAATACATACAGACACACACAAACACAGACACATACAGATGCATAATAGATAAATATGGTCTCTGCTTACATACAGACAGATACAGATTCAGACATGTACAGATATACAGTTACATACAGACACATACAGATTCAGTTGTGTACAGGGGCGGTGGGGTAGCCCAGTGGTTAAAGCGTTAGCTCGTCACGCCGAAGACCTGGGTTCGAATCCCCACATGGGTACAAAGTGTGCAGCCCATTTCTGGTGTCCCCCGCCGTGATGTTGCTGGAATATTGCTAAAAGCGGCGTAAAACCAAACTCAGTCAGTCAGTCGTGTACAGATATATAGCTACATATGCATTCATACAGACATGTACAGATACCGACTTACTTGCTCCTGTTAAACCAGTACACCCAGATATGAACATGTGATGTAACTGTCTCCGCCGTGTAACTCTACAGGACATGGCCCACCAAGCTAGCCTTATTAGCTAACCCTGACATTGTTGCTGTGACAGTCCTATCACCAACTACTTCAGACATACCTCCAGTCATACATGGTCATATTTGACCTGGGTAAACATCTCAAGCCCACTTCCAGCTGTCAAACATACAAGCTCTTCATGGCACCCTCCACGGCACCCTCCACACAACCCGAGTGTGCATACTCTGGACAAACCTCTCTGCATCCTTCTACGCAAAGCTTTGAGGGACATGTTCTGTCTAAGTCAGTGAGTGAGTTTGGTTTTACGCCATTTTTAGCAATATTCCAGCAATATCACGGCAGGGGACACTAGAAATGGGCTTCACACATTGTACCCAAGTGGGGAATCAAACCTGGGTCTTCTTCACGACAGGCTAATGCTTTAACCACTAGGCTACCCCACTGCCCCTCTGTCTAAGAATCCATTATGTAATGATATCACACACATACACTGACACAAAATGAATGGAACTGATGTCGAATATTTGGAGACATGGTCTTTCACTCCCAGTGATTTTAATGAATAGGGACGGGCATTTGATGGAAAAAATTCCTAAACACATTATTTCAATATGGACTGTTATATATATTGGGACCAACCAATTCTCATAGATTCAACTGGACTGTTTTATACCATGGGACCAACCAATTCTCATAGATTCAACTGGACTGTTTTATACCACGGGAGTAACCAATTCTCATAGATTCAACTGGACTGTTTTATACCATGGGACCAACCAATTCTCATAGATTCAACTGGACTGTTTTATACCACGGGACCAACCAATTCTCATAGATTCAACTGGACAAACTGCTGCATGTCTGATCTGATAATACCATTAATCAGCAATGAACATTAGACCAAAATCAATATTGATCAAGAACTGTAGAGAGACCCTGGTCTACTGTACAAGAACTTCGTTATACAGTACTGGGTCGGGGGTCAAGGACAAGCCCTCTGGAGAGGTAGGTGTATAGAATCATGTAAATTTTGAAGATTGATCATGACTGATGACGTGAAATTGTCCAAATGGAAAAATAAGAGATTAATAGCACATTTTCTCAGTATTCTTCAGGTAAAATAAGAAAAGAACCGACCTGTAAAACAGTGAGCTGACAATAACATAACTGAAAAATATTCTACACAGACTTCACGATCAATTCCTTTGATTGTACAATGAAGCACATGTGATACATGTGGTCTCACCTTAGGCAAGTGAGTTTGTCCAAAATTGCCTCTATTCACCCAGCATAAAAAGGGTACCTAGTGAAATAAGTTGTGAGACTATTAACCTTCTAGCGAATAATGATCATATTGTGAGCTTTGAACACTGGATATCTAGCCAGGAAAAGGCTTGTTTTAAATATTGTCATTATTCTTATTATTATTGATATGAACCCAATCATTTAACAAATGAGATCACTTTATTGTAACCAAACGTCATTCAACAGGCACATAGACCTGGTCAGTTGTTAAGGCACACCCTGTTCCACACCACTACACTGGACGCTAACCATTACACTAACTGGCAGAGGTGTTATCCTTAGAGATACAATGTTTACCTCCGAGCAGGGAATCCTATCGTACAGCCATCACTCAGTCTCCATGGACACTGAAACACTTCCACCACACCACTGCTTGACAGTCAGTCTGTCCTAGTGACCAGCTACCTGCGTTTATACCTTGATCCTAATTAACACAGTGTTAAGTAATTATTGTACCTGGTCGTGGTATTACCTGTGGACAATCTTGGCCAGGTAATTCCCTCCATGACCCAGGTAATCAGGCTGAGAAGCTACCCCCTCCCCCCAAACACCAAACATGATCTCTAGGAGTGTAATCACCTTAATCTACCACCTAGCCTATTGCATGCCTGGCTGGCCACACACTTGAGATTGTCACAATGTTACAACATGACAGCCAACACAGACACAGCACTTTCAGAGGAGACTAATTGTCCCATGGCTCTTCACTATGTATACATTTATGGGTACTAAATAGTACAATGTATATGTCTACCAGTAATCATTACTTTGTACAACACATCTACCAGGTACAGTGTAAACTTAACATTGTAACCACTACATAGTACAGTGCGTACATCTACCAGTAATCACTATTTAGGACAATCTATATGTCTACCTGTAATCACTAAGTAATTACTGGTTGACGTATACATTTATTCTAAATAGTGCAATGTACACAATCTACCAGTAATCACTACTTAGAATAATATATATGTCTACCAGTAATAACTAAATAGTACAATGGACGCTCGATGGGTGAGCGATCTAAGGTGCCAGGGTAGGGATCCAGCAAGCTTAAGGTGCCGGGATCGAGCCAACCTGTGACAGGTAGTGTTGGGAATTGGTTAAAATCTCATAATTGATGATTGGTTCATTACCACCGATCAATCATCGAAAATAATTGGTTAGCGTCATTTATGAAATTTGTTAATGCACATAAAAATATGGAAAAAATCCATGTATTTCTTTTGGGTTTTTTGTGGCACTATTTCATATCTTTAAAGGATGACTAGTATGTTAGGAACATAAATTTCTTGGAATCTTTAAGATAAATTCAATCATGACTTGAAACGAGCTTGTAGTGCTTACGAAATATAACAGACAAAACCAACCATGTGAAAAATATTGTTAATGAAAACAAGTGTTCCAGAATTGTTTGTGTTCGATTATGAGAAATTATGATCGATTGCTTGGTCGTTTAGTCACTACGACCAATCTTCGATTATTTCAATTAATCGGACCACCACCTGTGACCGGGTGTAAACACCTTGGAGTCAGCTGTATGTGCAGACTCTTTCAGTGTTGTCACAACCCCTAGTGTACAGTACACAACCCTGTGCACCAACAAATCCGTTGGTATATGACCAGATGGAGACCACATGAATACGTGCAAACACCTAGTTGTGGGTACAGCAGTGTGCAGTGAACTTGGACAAAATACTGTGACTATGTGTCCCAGTCCACCCAGCTGTGAATGGGTACCTTGTAAGCATGGGAAGGCCACATTAACTCAGTGCGCCTAGCGGCTGCAAGAGTTATATGATCCCCAGGGAGTTGAGATTGATGTGCCGTTTGAGATTGACATCCAATGAATTCAGGAAAAACAAAGCGCTTTGAGCAGCTGAGCCGGGCTGAGCTAGATAGTGGCGCTATACAAATATCTTATAATAAAATATAAGAAATAATATTGTATACAATCTACCAGTAATTACTACTTAGAATAATGTATACGTCTACCAGTGATTACTAAATAATACCGTGCCTACACTTACCACTAAACACTATTTCATACAATCTATATGTAGACCAGTAATCACTGCTTTGACGAATGTACATACATGTACCAGTAGTCACTACTTAGTACAAAAATATAGAAATAAACATCAGGATTGACAAAGGAAAAACACAAAAAGATTGTGTGGCTGTAAATTTTTTGACAAATTGCTACAATACATATTTATTAAGCTACAACACACACTCTCCAAGCTACAACACAGACTTACCAAGCTACAACATTCACTCTCCAAGCTACAACACAGACTCACCAAGCTACAACACATACTCAACAAGCTACAACACATACTCAACAAGCTACAACATTCACTACTCCAAGCTACAAGCAAACACAGACTCACCAAGCTACAACACATACTCAACAAGCTACAACAGACTCAACAAGCTACAACACATACTCAACAAGCTACAACACATAGACTCACCAAGCTACAACACAGACTCAACAAGCTACAACACATACTCAACAAGCTACAACACAGACTCAACAAGCTACAACACATACTCAACAAGCTACAACACATACTCAACAAGCTACAACACATACTCAACAAGCTACAACACATACTCAACAAGCTACAACACAGACTCAACAAGCTACAACAGACTCAACAAGCTACAACACATACTCAACAAGCTACAACACATACTCAACAAGCTACAACACAGACTCAACAAGCTACAACAGACTCACCAAGCTACAACACATACTCACCAAGCTACAACACAGACTCACCAAGCTACAACACATACTCAACAAGCTACAACACTGACTCACCAAGCTACAACACATACTCAACAAGCTACAACAACTGACTCAACAAGCTACAACAGACATACTCAAGCACAGCACACACTAACAAGCTACATACTCAACAAGCTACAACACATACTCAACAAGCTACAAACACAGACTCACCAAGCTACAACACATACTCAACAAGCTACAACACATACTCAACAAGCTACAACACATACTCAACAAGCTACAACACATTACTCAATAAGACTCAACAAGCTACAACAGACTCAACAAGCTACAACACATACTCAACAAGCTACAACACATACTCAAAGCTACAAGCTACAACTACATGCTACTCAACAAGCTACAACACATACTCAACAAGCTACAACACATACTCAACAAGCTACAACACAGACTCAACAAGCTACAACAGACTCAACAAGCTACAACACATACTCAACAAGCTACAACACATACTCAACAAGCTACAACACATACTCAACAAGCTACAGCCCTGACTCAACAAGCTACAACACATACTCAACAAGCTACAACAGACTCAACAAGCTACAACACATACTCAACAAGCTACAACACAGACTCAACAAGCTACAACAGACTCACCAAGCTACAACACATACTCAACAAGCTACAACACATACTCAACAAGCTACAACAGACTCACCAAGCTACAACAGACTCACACAAGCTACAACACAAACTCAACAAGCTACAACCCTGACTCACCAAGCTACAACACATACTCAACAAGCTACAACACATACTCAACAAGCTACAACACATACTCAACAAGCTACAACAGACTCACCAAGCTACAACACAGACTCAACAAGCTACAACAGACTCAACAAGCTACAACACATACTCAACAAGCTACAACACATACTCACCAAGCTACAACACATACTCAACAAGCTACAACACATACTCAACAAGCTACAACACATACTCTCCAAGCTACAACAGACTCAACAAGCTACAACAGACTCAACAAGCTACAACACATACTCAACAAGCTACAACACATACTCAACAAGCTACAACACCAAGCTACAACACATACTCAAGCTACAGCCCTGACTCAACAAGCTACAACAGCTACCACATACTCAACACATACCAACTACAACAGACTCACCAAGCTACAACACAGACTCTCCAAGCTACTACAGACTCACCAAGCTACAACACATACTCAACAAGCTACAACAGACTCAACAAGCTACAACACATACTCACCAAGCTACAACAGACTCAACAAGCTACAACACATACTCAACAAGCTACAACAGACTCAACAAGCTACAACACAGACTCAACAAGCTACAACACATACTCAACAAGCTACAACACATACTCACCAAGCTACAACACAGACTCACCAAGCTACAACACATACTCAACAAGCTACAACACAGACTCAACAAGCTACAACAGACTCACCAAGCTACAACACATGCTCAACAAGCTAAACACATACTCAACAAGCTACAACACATGACTCAACAAGCTACAACATGACTCAACAAGCTACAACACACTCACCAAGCTACAACACTATGACTCAACAAGCTACACATACTCAACAAGCTACAACAGACTCAACCAAGCTACAACACAGACTCAACAAGCTACAACAGACTCAACAAGCTACAACACATACTCAACAAGCTACTCTGACGGATCATTTCTGACGTATCAATGATCATATTTCAATATTGATGATTTCCATGACGATGATTCATGCATCAACAGATGATCAATATCAATGACGGATCCATGAATGACGGATCAATGATCAAAATCATGGATCTATTATCTCAATGGATATCGATGGATCTGGACCTCAACAATTGACGGATCAATAAATGATTCCATTATGATCTGATGGATCTAATATCAACAGATATGGACTCAAATATCCTCAATGGCCCTCATGGATCATCAGGGCTGAAGGACTCAGGGGCCCTGGCCTCGGCTGACAGGACTCTGGGCCCTGGATCTCCTTCTGGCCCTGATCATGGAGTCACCAGGACAGGATCGTCAAATCCTCCAGCCCTTTCCACCACTTCCACCCTTTCCACCACTGGGCTTTCCTTCCTCCATTCCACCCTTTCCTTCCTTCTTTCCATTTCCACTTCAAGACTCCTTTCCTTCTTTCCTTCTTTCAAACTCTTCCTTTCCTTTCCTTCCTTTTCCTTCCACTGCCTCCATGCTTTCATTTCCTCCATTTCCTTCCTGAACTCCATTTCCTTCCTTCTTCATTTTCAGACTCCACCAACTCAACAAGCTCCACCACTTCCTTTCTCCACCAACATACTCACCAAGCTACAACAGACTCCATGGCTACAGCACATACTCACTTGCCTGGCTACACAGCCTGACTCCACCAGCTTCCATGGGCCTCAACAAGCTACAACAGACCACCCAGAGGCTACAACACATACTCACCCTTCACAGCCCTGGCCTCCCTTTGGCAACAAGACTCCTTAGGCTACAACCTTACTCTCCAGAGTTACAGCAGACTGCAAGCTGCTTACATGCTCAGCTACAGCCCTGACTCACCAAGCTACAACACACACATACTCTCCAAGCTGGGAGACTCACCAAGCTAACAGACCAACAAGCTACAGCCACCTTCTCAACGGCTACATGCCTGGCTCACCAAGCTACAACAGACTGCAAGCTGGCCACCTCCAGAAGCACAACGGACTCACCAGGCCACAGCACAGATCCGCAGGTTGGCCGGCTCACTTGTGGCTGCCAGCAGGGCTCACTGCCAGGCGCGCGCGCGCGCGCGCGCGCGCGCGCGCGGTGGCGGCCGGCGGCGGCCAGACTCCGCCAGGCTGGCCAGCTCACTGGCTGCCAGCGCAGACTCCGCAGGCTGCGGCACGGGCTCCGCCAGGCTGCAGCACTGGCTCGCAAGCCACGGCACTGGCTCGCCAGACAGGGCTGTGGCTGCACAGCACTCGCTCTCCAGGGCCCCAGCTGGGCTCAGGCAAGCCTGCTTACAGACTCACCGGGTGCAAACCACACAGCCACTCACCCAGGCTGCAGCCCTGGCTCCGCAGGCTGCAACAGACTCACCCAGGCCTGGCAGCCCTCTCCAGGCTACCGGCCAGGCTCCCGCCGGCCACGCAGCACTGGCTCTCCGCCACCAGGCACGGGGGCTTCGACAAAGGCTACAACGCTGTCCGGCTACAGCACGGACTTGCCAGGCACCTGGCCGGTTTCACTCTCCAGAAGCTGCTGGCGCGGCCACCAGCTTCACCACCGGACTCCTTAGGCTGCGAGACTCCACCGCACTGCACCCGCACTCTGGGAATACAGCACAGACTTGCCAGGCTGGCCTGGATGCCAAAACCACTGCGCTCTCAAGCGGCTACAATAGACTCACCAGGCTATAACGTTTCTGGGCAATGGAACTCTGGCTATAACACGGACTGCTGATATTGCCACAGATACCAGGCTGTTTGCTCACCAAGCTGAACCCAGACCTGGCTGGCTCTCAGGTTACAACAGACTCACCAGGCAAACTGGACTCGCGGCTGGCAGACTCTGGCTGCCCAGCCACTCCAGCAAACTGCCGCCCTCCAGCAGGCTGACCGGCTCATGGCTGCAACCAGATCAACAGGCTACAATGCCTCGGCTACGGCTCTGACTCTGGCTACAACCAGACTCCGCCAGGCTGGCAGACTCACCCAGCCTGCAATGACTCCGCCAGGCTGCAACCAGACTCCGCCAGGCTACCATAAATGGACTCACCAGGCTATAACCGCACTCCACCAGGCTATTGATACACCGGCTATGCCTGAATGCTGGCTGATGCCTCACCAGGCAGCTGTACCGGACTTACCAGGCTACAACTGCTTGCTCTCCAGTTACTGACGACTCACCAGGCTGGCAGTTCTGGGCTGATGCCTCAGGCTGGCCACGTACTCGACAGGCCGGCATCCTGACTCACCAGGCTACAACCAGACTCACCAGGCAGCTACCAGACTCTCCGGGGCTACCTGACGGACTCACCGACGGCTTCGGTATCCTCCGGGCTACAACCAGACTCCACCGGCTACACTGGCTCGTCGATACCGGCTCCGCCAGGCTGCAACGGATCACCAGATACGAGCACGTGCTCAACAGGCTACAAACAGATCGCCAGGCTGACTCAAGGCTGGCGGATCTGGAAGCTATAACGTTCAGGTCTGACACATGCTCACCAGGCTATGGCTGGACTCCGCCAGGCTACAACACAGATCTGGCGCTGACTCATGCTGACTCACCAAAGGAACAAGGAGGCTGACGCACTCATCTCAAATTTCGCCTGGACTCTGGCTGGACTCGCCAGGCTATGGATCACCGGAGTCTGGAAGCCTGGATCCATGGAATACGGCGCTGACTCATGGTACAAGGACTGTCGCTGACCTTCATATTAATGGATCATGATCATGGAAATCACCAATTTCCATCGATTGGATGATATCGGATTGGTGATGGATATCTCCAGGACGGAGTTGGATCCGGATTCATGGCGGATCATTCTTGAAGGAACTCTAAACCAAAAATGCAACAGCATTAAACGAGAACAAAGAATCTGAGAACAAACTTAACCTTTAGAAGTCCGAATCTACAGTGTTAAAATTGTTCATATCTACTGACATAATGATATCCCTGGACAGCTATATTCACTCACCATGGTCCATTTCCTCTCACATTTCCCATGCTTAGCCGCATCATTTCCTAGTACACAAGTGTTGTGAGTGATACAGTACTGTATTGCAATACAAGCCCTCAATATACTGATTTTCTAGCTCCTGTACAATGCATACTATTAACCTGGAAAATAATTGATTACTGATGTATACACTGTATTGCAATTACTTAGCTTCATGTATACATTCTTCTGACACACTGGTGATTACTGATTGATTGTATACATTGTATTATTCATTGGATTACTGCTTCATGTATACATTCTTCTAAACGAGTGATTACTGGTTGAGTGTATAGATGTATTATTCATTGTATTATTCTTCTACTGGTAATTACACTGTATTATTCAGTAATTGCTGCATATACATTCTTCTAAACAGTGATAACTGGTTGATTGTATACATTGTATTATTCAGTAATTACTGCTTCATGTATACATTCTTCTAAACAGTGATTACTGGTAGATTGTATACATTGTATTATTCAGTAATTACTGCTTCATGTATACATTCTTCTAAACAGTGATTACTGGTTGATTGTATACACTGTATTATTCAGTAATTACTGCTTTATGTATACATTCTTCTAAACAGTGATTACTGGTAGATTGTATACACTGTATTATTCAGTAATTACTGCTTCATGTATACATTCTTCTAAACAGTGATTACTGGTAGATTGTATACACTGTATTATTCAGTAATTACTGCTTTATGTATACATTCTTCTAAACAGTGATTACTGGTTGATTGTATACACTGTATTATTCAGTAATTACTGCTTCATGTATACATTCTTCTAAACAGTGATTACTGGTTGATTGTATACATTGTATTATTCAGTAATTACTGCTTCATGTATACATTCTTCTAAACAGTGATTACTGGTAGATTGTATACATTGTATTATTCAGTAATTACTGCTTCATGTATACATTCTTCTAAGCAGTGATTACTGGTAGATTGTATACATTGTATTATTCAGTAATTACTGTTCATGTATTCAAGTAGTGATTACTGGTTGATTGTATACATTGTATTATTCAGTAATTACTGCTTTTTTCTAAGCAGTGATTACTGGTAGATTGTATACACTGTATTATTCAGTAATTACTGCTTTATGTATACATTCTTCTAAACAGTGATTACTGGTTGATTGTATACATTGTATTATTCAGTAATTACTGCTTCATGTATACATTCTTCTAAACAGTGATTACTGGTAGATTGTATACATTGTATTATTCAGTAATTACTGCTTCATGTATACATTCTTCTAAACAGTGATTACTGGTAGATTGTATACATTGTATTATTCAGTAATTACTGCTTCATGTATACATTCTTCTAAACAGTGATTACTGGTTGATTGTATACATTGTATTATTCAGTAATTACTGCTTCATGTATACATTCTTCTAAACAGTGATTACTGGTAGATTGTATACATTGTATTATTCAGTAATTACTGCTTCATGTATACATTCTTCTAAACAGTGATTACTGGTAGATTGTATACATTGTATTATTCAGTAATTACTGCTTCATGTATACATTCTTCTAAGCAGTGATTACTGGTAGATTGTATACATTGTATTATTCAGTAATTACTGCTTCATGTATACATTCTTCTAAACAGTGATTACTGGTAGATTGTATACATTGTATTATTCAGTAATTACTGCTTCATGTATACATTCTTCTAAACAGTGATTACTGGTTGATTGTATACATTGTATTATTCAGTAATTACTGCTTCATGTATACATTCTTCTAAACAGTGATTACTGGTAGATTGTATACATTGTATTATTCAGTAATTACTGCTTCATGTATACATTCTTCTAAACAGTGATTACTGGTAGATTGTATACATTGTATTATTCAGTAATTACTGCTTCATGTATACATTCTTCTAAGCAGTGATTACTGGTAGATTGTATACATGGTATTATTCAGTAATTACTGCTTCATGTATACATTCTTCTAAGCAGTGATTACTGGTAGATTGTATACATGGTATTATTCAGTAATTACTGCTTCATGTATACATTCTTCTAAGCAGTGATTACTGGTAGATTGTATACATGGTATTATTCAGTAATTACTGCTTCATGTATACATTCTTCTAAGCAGTGATTACTGGTAGATTGTATACATGGTATTATTCAGTAATTACTGCTTCATGTATACATTCTTCTAAACAGTGATTACTGGTAGATTGTATACATGGTATTATTCAGTAATTACTGCTTCATGTATACATTCTTCTAAAGCAGTGATTACTGGTAGATTGTATACATTGTATTATTCAGTAATTACTGCTTCATGTATACATTCTTCTAAACAGTGATTACTGGTAGATTGTATACATTGTATTATTCAGTAATTACTGCTTCATGTATACATTCTTCTAAGCAGTGATTACTGGTAGATTGTATACATGGTATTATTCAGTAATTACTGCTTTATGTATACATTTTTCTAAGCAGTGATTACTGGTAGATTGTTTACATTGTATTATTCAGTAATTACTGCTTCATGTATACATTCTTCTAAGCAGTGATTACTGGTAGATTGTATACATTGTATTATTCAGTAATTACTGCTTTATGTATACATTCTTCTAAGCAGTGATTACTGGTAGATTGTATACATTGTATTATTCAGTAATTACTGCTTTATGTATACATTTTTCTAAGCAGTGATTACTGGTAGATTGTATACATGGTATTATTCAGTAATTACTGATTCATGTATACATTCTTCTAAACAGTGATCACTGGTAGCTGTATACATTGTACTAAATAGTGGTTGCTGGTAGACGGTTAGATTGTACTAGATTATACACTCCATCACAGGTTTGTCTTCACCTTCTGCCCACCTGATCTATAAACATAAGAAATATAACAGAAACTGTGACAGAACTTGTGTATGCAGACTCTGGGTTTTCCAGGTTGGCTATAAATAACAATCAGCACATTGCACCCCGCCTCATATGTTTCTCCCATACAACATGCAACCTTCAATCACTATTATTTGAAAACAAAAGACAGACGGTTGTGAATCACCTGCAAAAAGGGAGAGAATTTGAAATGTTAGTACTGTATGGGGATATACAACGTATCACACCCATTTATACTCAGCAGCAAACCAAACGTCAATACAAATTCAAAATTAGATAGGCACTGTAATCAAATCATTACAGAAATTGACATAATAATAAGCGGATCAAAACAAAATTTTGTGTACAATATCTTAACACATCAATGGATAGCTCAGCACAATTTCAAGACATTACGTGAACGTTTGCAGTCCATTCAGACTCTTGACTCCAGTATCTAGTGTGACCACAACGAGCGGCAATAACTGCAGCAGAGCGTCTATGCATGGAGTGCACCAATTGTTTGATGAAGGCCATTGGCACCTGGAACTGTACTCTGAGAAAAGCCTGGTGCAACTAAGCGGCTGTGTTCGGCCTTGGTATGACATTATTCAGTCTCCTCTGAATTTCATTCCAAAGATCTTCAGTTGGGTTTAATCAGGACTAAGGGCTGGCCACTGCATAATGTTGACACCATTCTGCTCTAGGAAGTTCCGTGTAGCTCTGGCAGTATGGGCCCGGGCGTTATCATGCGGGAAAATGTTGTTCCGGAGACGTGCGAAATGTGGTATGACGCAGGGTCTGAGAGCTTGGTCGATGTAGCGCACCGCTGTGATGCCGCCTCTTCTCCCTGGACCAAGGTTCTGGAACACCACAGGACCTACTATCTGGTTCAGGCCTATTCCACCCCATGCCATGATGCTTGCACCTCCCCATGAGTCTCTTTCCATAACACATTGGTCTGAGTAACGTTGCCCTCATCCTCGCCATATTCTTGTTCGCCATTGATACGCAGTACCGACTGTCATCTGTGAACAGAACAGTTCTCCATTGCCTGTATCTCCAGTTTTGGTGTTGTAGGGCAAACTGCAGACATTCACGCTGATGACAAGGGGTGATAGGTCCACAGTAAGGTCTACGGCAATGGAGGTTCCCGCTGTTAAGACATCGGCGTACTGGATCAGTACTGATTGGTCTTTCGTGTGTTCCCAGTGTCTGGCGTGCTGTTTCGGATGCCTGCATGAAGGGATTCTGTACATGCTGTCGCACAACATGGCGGTCTTGTCGTCTTGTGGTCACCCTTGGTCTGCCAGTACGGGGGCAATCATTTGTGGTGTTGGTGGCCCGGAAACGTTGCTGCAGCCTGTAGATGGTCCGAACGTTGACCTGGAAGTAATTGGCAATGGCTTGTGCAGTGTGGCCAGCTTCAAGTCTTCCTAGCGCCTGGTTCCTCTGAGCCGCCGTAGTCGCGGCATCCTGCTGACATTGTAATGTGAATGTTTCAAGCCGGTTTGGGGGTTCATTTTATAGGGGTGGTCCTTGTGAACAGCGCGTGCAGTATGATCTGCATGAAAAACATGGAGAACACCGTACCATCTCCGAGGTCAGGTCGCGTTTTTGAGACCATTTCCTGGGTTCAATTCTGAGTTTGGGAAGGAATGTCTTTGCTCAGGTAAAGTTGGAGATTTTGTCAAAAATATACAATCAAAACATTAAATGAGTTTACAGTAATACGTTTCTGTGAAGGAAAATTCCAAACTGATGTTTCTTTTGCTGCTTAGTATAATTGGGATACATATCGTATCCCAGGCTTTCCATGTCATTAGACCTTAGATCCAAAACACACAACACATACTCCATATACCCTCTACATCACACTCCAATCAAGGAACAACAGTTACTTTATTAAGATTATGAATGAATCAGAATATACTCACATCATCAAAGTTGAACAGTGAACCCATTGACCCTCGCCTGAAAACAGATGGACAATTTTTAGTGACGCAAAGCTTCCATACACAAGAAGTGCTTACAGATGGAAAGGTCACGGTATACTCGCAACATGTCCTGGACCCCAACAGGCGCTGTATGAAACCAGTTACTGCTTGCGGATGGAAATTTCAGGTATACTCACGGTGTGTCGCTGGACCCCAACAGGTGCTGTATGACCATCATGGAGTCGAGCGCCTGCTGGTCGACGGAGCCCGTGTTGTGACTGGCTGCCTGGGCAACACGGGAGCTGGCATCACGTGGTGTGGCAGCAACTGTCTGCAAAAAAGATTTCGTGACAAGCTAATTGGACAGAACATCGACAAACCAAACAGTTTAACAAACAAAATTACAAATGAAAAAGAAAGTTAAATAAACAGGAAATAGCAAAACACACAAAATCAACAATCAGCAAAAACATCCTTTCAAGTTCCAGGATGCTTGTTTTGTTTCCTTCTGCCCACCTGATTATTAGTCTTCACATTCTGTCTACCTGATTATTAGTCTTCACCTTCTGTCTACCAGATTAATAGTCTTCACATTCTGTCTACCTGATTATTAGTCTTCACATTCTGTCTACCTGATTATTAGTCTTCACCTTTCCTGTCATTCTTGGTCTACCTGTCTTATTAGTCTTCACCTTCTGTCTACCTGATAATTAGTCTTCACCTTCTGTCTACCTGATTATTAGTCTTCACATCCTGTCTACCAGATTATTAGTCTTCACCTTCTGCCCACCTGATTATTAGTCTTCACATTCTGTCTACCAGATTATTAGTCTTCACCTTCTGCCCACCTGATTATTAGTCTTCACATTCTGTCTACCAGATTATTAGTCTTCACCTTCTGTCTACCAGATTATTAGTCTTCACCTTCTGTCTACCAGATTATTAGTCTTCACATCCTGTCTACCAGATTATTAGTCTTCACCTTCTGTCTACCTGATAATTAGTCTTCACCTTCTGTCTACCAGATTATTAGTCTTCACCTTCTGTCTACCAGAGATTGAATCTTCATTGAGTCCTTCTTTCTGTCTACCAGATTATTAGTCTTCACCTTCTGTCTACCTCATTATTAGTCTTCACTTTCTGTCTACCAGATTATTAGTCTTCACCTTCTGTCTACCTGATTATTAGTCTTCACATTTCTGTCTACCTGATTATTAGTCTTCACTTTCTGTCTACCAGATTATTAGTCTTCACCTTCTGTCTTCACCTGATCTATTAGTCTTCTGGGTCCACCTTCTTCACTCTACCTGATCATTAGTCTTCACCTTCTGTCCACCTGATTATTAGTCTTCACTTTCTGTCTACCTCATTATAAGTCCTCACTTTCTGTCTACCAGATTATTAGTCTTCACTTTCTGTCTACCTGATTATTAGTCTTCACTTTCTGTCTACCAGATTATTAGTCTTCACTTTCTGTCTACCTGATTATTAGTCTTCAAATTCTGCCCACCTGATTATTAGCCTTCACCTTCTGTCTAGCTGGCATGGGTGCCGTCTTTGGTCGACTTCTGGCTGATGAGACGCTGGCTGACCTCATTGACCCTGGTCGCTGCAACGTCTTCATGTATGTGTGACCTCCAAACCTGGTTCTGCCCCATCTACATCAAGAGACACACACATAGTGCATCAACAGACACACACATAGTGGATCAACTGACATTCATTTAGTTGATCAACAGACACACACATAGTGGATCAACTGACATTCACATAGTGCAAGAACGGACATGAAAGGTTCATCATCAGACACACAGATATTGCATAAACAGACACAAATGATGAAAAGCATGAATTTTTTTTCAAACTCTGCATTTTACTCTAATTCATCAAAAGAGCAGCTTCCAGGCTCACAACTCAGGTACCTTGTTACTCCCACAAAACAAACTAATGACAAGAACCTAACTAACTTGTATCTGACACTGTTTGGAGTTATCTTCCCTCGCCAGTCGATGGCAGACACCGACCTCGACGGCAGACCAGACTCCGCTGGCTCCTCCAACTTTGGCTCATCAATCAGCAGACCTTTGACCTCTGACAGGCTCTGAGATTCAGGTGACCTTGACCTGTGAAACCAAAAATGAGACAAATATGTCATACATAAATAGGCACAGTGCTTCCAATGACCTTGACCAGAATTATTGTTATACAGTCATCCCTTGCCATAACGCGGGTTTTGGGGTCCATGGATGACCCCCCGCATTATTAGACACCCACGTTATAGTAACTATTACAAACCGCGGAACAAAGGCCAAGTGAAATCGTATTTTCCATGGATTGTGCCCAGTCAAAACTATATCGTTTTGTTGGAGGTGAAAAAAAACAAACTTTGTAAATGAAAATAGATGTATGTACATGAAACTTGCAATCAAACACCACAAGACATGATAATTCAATTGTTGTTCCTGTCATGCTACCTGTTATTCAACTAAGCCGGAAATAGCAATCAGCTGTGCACAGACCGATGTTTTGGTCCAATGTACCGGTGATTCAGTTAAAAACGATCCGAAAATATAACATCAAAGAATTTCTATTCCATTATCAGAATAATTTATATGTCAAGCAGTTATTCTAACAGAGATCTTATACATTGCTATCGTATAAGTATAATGCATGTTTTCTATGAACATATTTAACATAATAATGAGCACTGCTAAGCACTTTGGGTTACGTAGGAGACAGTTTGACAAGTCACCGCTGACTTCCCGCGGTACCTGCTACATTGATTGCAAAAACAAAATGTTGGCAATTAATTGTCAAATATGACTTCAAAGAGTCAATAATGCGGGTCTTGGGGTCAATAGATGACAAGGCTGTAATCTGTTCGTGATTGCTGAGAAAAATGTGAAATTTGTGTTATCGCAGAAGGCGGGAAAAACGGACCCTCACGAATGTGGTAAGCGGACGTTGTATGGAATGCGGTAATGCCATTTCACTCATGGTTTCTCCGTTGTTATTGTAAACAGTTTTAATGAATGAAAATGGGATTGAATTTAAACAAATAAAATGTGTTTCTGACATCATACATTGTCGGATGGCGGTGTTTACCCGCGCAATTACGCGGCGTGTTGCATCACAGCAAATGTTGTAAGTACTCGGCTGATGGCATGTCTTATAATGTTATTACGATGTTTCGCTGTTCAACTATTATTATTGAAAAAAAAACCTGCATGTTTTAAGCATCTGAAAAACCATGGATATGTACGATAAACACTGTTAATTGCAATCCGCACTGAATTTCACTAGTTTACAACGTGATTAACCAGAGCTCAACAGCGGATTTGTTGATGTGCTATTTTCGATGACGTGAAGATGTGTGATCGCTGGGCAACTTTTTTTGATGGGAGCCATGGATTACCCAACGGTTTAACCGCATCCGCGGTATCGCAAAGAGCGTTATTGCGAGGGATGACTGTACATAAAGATAAAAGACACATGGATGGATGGACGGATGGATGGATGAAGTATACTGTTGTAGCATGTCTGTGTCATCAATCCTAACAGATACTATGTCTGGGCAGTAGTTCCCTGCCCCCAGAAACTGGATGATCATGTTCATTGACTTTAACTGTGTTCAAGGAAGACAGACTTTGTGCTGTCTTGTTCCAATCAATCACAGAAGTCATGAAACCTCACTGATATTATGTCTGGGAGGAAGTATCTTGTTACAAACTGACGACATGCTCCAGCTTACACTGGGGTGTTGGTGCGAGCTGATGGACTGTGCTGTCGAGACTGCCTCTTCCCTGACCTTGACGTGGCAGGACGTGACACAGCAGGGGTTGATGGGATACCTGTAGCTGACGGCTGGCGGAAACCTGGTTGAGGTCGAGGCGCCACCTGGAGGAGCAATGATGATACATGACAATGGTATCACTGACTGCAGAACGTCATAAGTGAGGGAGGGAGTTTTACTTCAGTTTTATTGGAGGACAGCAAACATGGGACTTACAAGGTGAGTGAGTGAGTGGGTGAATGAGTGAGTGAGTGAGCGAGTGAGTGAGTGACTGGGTTGGTTGGTGAATGGGTGGGTGAGTGAGTGAGTGAGTGAGTGGGTGATGGGGAGAATTGAACCCAGTTGATTGGAATGATGTAATGTTGAATGTTTCATCCACAGTTACCACAGTTACCTACCCTCTCCTTGTGGGCGGACATGTTGCCGCTCACTGCATCCACGAGATTGACCACCATGTTAAACTTGACGTTGGTGCCACTTTCCACTTCAGGTTCCCTTTCAGAACACAAACACACATCGTCAACAAACAACTTCACTCTTTAAATATGTGGTACCAGTATCAAAACTAACTGTTCAACATTCGGACCAAAATAAGTAGTATCTATTGTAAATACTTGTGGGCATGAATCCAGATAATTCTCAAAATTCAACCAGTTCCAGTTATGAAGATAAGCTTTTATCAAACAAGGCATCCGGAGTGGAGCTTTGGGTGTCTATCATTTAAGGTTATACCCAGCAATGTGCCAGCTATAAGACATCAGCATGTGAACAGTGTTGTGAGGGAAGTCATCTGGCATTATATCAGTCCACCGGAGATGCCAACACTTTGGTGAAACCAACAGAGCTGACTAATCACAAAACATAGTGCACATGAAATGGGAGTCAATACCTAAGGTAACTTTGCACAATTACATTGCCTTATGACCTTTGCAATAAGTTACTTCAAGAAGACAAAGTCATCAATATCCCCCGCAATGGCAATATATTCTTCACGAATATGTCTACGAGTTTTGATTATGTCAAATATTTTGGTGTGTATATAGCAAAGTGGAAGGAGAGTACAGAAAGGTTTCAAAGTTCTGCTCCAGAAAGGAGCACTACCACCAAATTAGTTGAAGCCCAAATTGTTGCCATGGAAACACAAAAAACCCATTTTATTCAGAAATCCAAAACTACCAAAAGGCACCAGTTCACCACTAGACCTACCTATGTATGAAATTTTGTGATGAAACAGTGAACCGTTTTTAAGTTCTGCTCCGGAAAAGAGCACTACCACCAATTTTAGTCTAAGTCAAACTTGTATCCATGGAAACGCCAAAAATAGTTTATTCAGAAATCCAAAACTACCAAAAGGCACCAGTTCACCACTAGACCTACCTATGTATGAAATTTTGTGATGAAACAGTGAACCGTTTTTAAGTTCTGCTCCGGAAAAGAGCACTACCACCAATTTTAGTCCAAGTCAAACTTGTATCCATGGAAACGCCAAAAATAGTTTATTCAGAAATCAAAACTACCAAAAGGCACCAGTACATCTCCAGATCTATCTATGTGCCAAGTTTGGTGAAGAAATAGTGGACCGTTTTAAAGTTCTGCTCCGGAAAAGACCAATGTGCACGGACGGACAGAGTCCATTTAATACCTCCCCCGCAAAACGCATTGCTGGGGATAATAACGATTCCTTGAAATGAAATGTTTTGACACATCTTCAAGATGCAAGAATTCAGTATACATTCAGGGACCTGGCTCCACGTCTTGTTATCACCTGTCTTGCTGCAGGAAGTGACGACCCAGCTGAGGGGGACTCGATGACTTCCTTGTGTGGGGGGCTGGGGCTGACTTGGGCTTGTTGCACTGGGAGGGTCTGTGACGTGTTGAACGGTACTTGGGAAGACTGGTGGGGTAGTAGGCGTCCGTTGTCTGGTAGAACTCCTCCAGGGTCTGCTGCAGAAGCTTGTTCTCATCTCGTCCTGCAACTGCAAACACAGGGTAATGTGTTACATGGGGTGGATTTTACAGGGGGTGGGCGTTGCATGGGGTGGGTGTTACATGGGGTGAGTATGGCATGTCATAGAAGTTAGATGGGATGGATGTTACATATCGTCGGTGTTACATGAAGGTAGTGTAACATGAGGTGGTGTTACACTGAATGGATGTTACATGGGCGTGGGTGTAACATGAGGTGGTGTTACATTGAATGGATGTTACATGGGCGTGGGTGTAACATGGGGTGGTGTTACATTGAATGGATGTTACATGGGCGTGGGTGTAACATGGGGTGGTGTTACATTGAATGGATGTTACATGGGTCATTGGGTAACCACATGGGGTGCATGGAGGTAGTGTAACATGGGGTGGTGTTACATTGAATGGATGTTACATGGGCGTGGGTGTAACATGGGGTGGTGTTACATTGAATGGATGTTACATGGGCGTGGGTGTAACATGGGGTGGTGTTACATTGAATGGATGTTACATGGGCGTGGGTGTAACATGGGGTGGATGTTACATGAGGGTGGGTGTTACATGGGGTGGATGTTACATGGGGGTGGTGTTACATTGAATGGATGTTACATGGGGGTGGGTGTAACATGGGGTGTTTACATGAGGGTGGATGTTACATGGGGGGTGGGTGTTACATGGGGGTGGATGTCGCATGGGGTGTTACATGGGGGTGTTAAGATTGAATGGATGTTACATGGGTGGGTGTTAAATGGGGTGGGTGTTACATGGGGGTGGATGTTTACATGGGGTCTATTGTTACATTGAGTGGCTGTTACATGGGGTGGATGTTACATGGGGGTGGGTGTTACAAGGGGTGGGTGTTACATGGGGGTGGGTGTTACATGGGGTGGGTGTTACATGGGGTGGTGTTACATGTAGTGGATGTGACATGGGGTGGGACACCCTGTAATTACCTTCTGGCTGGACACCATGTAATGACTCACCTTCTGGCTGGACACCCTGTAGTTGTTGCTTGGTGTGCAGTTCAGGCATTTCACCGTGTTCGTGGGCCGTGTATCGCACATCACACAGCGTCCCGCTCCGTCCAACAAACTCCAGCTTACCTGCAGTAGAAAACAGACATCCCACTTAAACCGTTACCCTACTGAGTGCATTAAAACTTGAAACAAATATGCATGGTCTCAAATATACAAGTGTTCCTGTAGATCACCTACAGACCATGACAGACTCTCTGACACACATCAAACCGGTTACACAAAGTGTGGCAAGGCCGATTTCTACATGATATCTGGAAAGATTGGTTTAAGACAGCATTGATGTGCTACCTCCACAGCCATTGTGACCATACAATCCCACCTTTCCCCTACAGAGTGCTCTGTGTAATTCCTTGTTCTAATGAGTGCACTATTTACTATTTAGTTTCACATGACTTCTTAACAATGCCTGTTCCCAACATCCCAGTAAGCAAGTACAGTGTACTGACTGACAACGTCCTGGGTGTACGCCATCTCAGTGTTGAAGTTCTTCCAGCTCTGTAGGATGTCCTCGTGCAGTGCTGGAGCTGTGGTCGGCCGGTGAGACATTCTACTCACTCCTGGAGAACAACCAAACACATCAGAATATACTGTACAAGTTTGTTTGTTGATTAAAGCCACACTGGGCAATATTCCAACTACCGGTATTA
Organism: Haliotis rubra; assembly: GCF_003918875.1. Taxonomy (NCBI): domain Eukaryota; kingdom Metazoa; phylum Mollusca; class Gastropoda; order Lepetellida; family Haliotidae; genus Haliotis; species Haliotis rubra. Next base: position 54,075 of record NW_025765357.1, on the reverse strand, counting down.
TAATAGATGAAGTCAGGGCACAATGACACACTGTCAACCAAATCATCGACCACCTGACCACCAGTCCTTCTGGCCAGCCCTTCTGTCTGACCACCCAGTCCATCTGACCACCCAATCTGTCTGACCACCTAGTCCATCTGACCACCCAGTCTGTCTGACCACCCAGTCTGTCTGACCACCCAGTCCATCTGACCACCCAGTCCATCTGACCACCCAGTCCGTCTGACCACCCAGTCCGTCTGACCACCCAGTCCGCCTGACCTGACCACCCAGTCTGACCACCCAGTCCGTCTGACCACCCAGTCATCCTGACCATCTGACCACCCAGTCCATCTGACCACCCAGTCCCACCCAGTCCATCCCTGACCCAGTGACCACCCAGTCCATCTGACCACCCAGTCCACCACCCAGTCCATCTGATACCCAGTCCATCTGACCACCCAGTCCATCCTGACCACCCAGTCCATCTGACCTGACCACCCAGTCCGTCTGACCTGACCACCCAGTCTGCCTGATCTGACCACCCAGTCCCATCTGACCACCCAGTCCGACCACCCAGTCCTGACCACCCAGTCCATCTGACCACCCAGTTCCATCTGACCACCCAGTCCCACCCACCACCCAGTCGCCCTCCTGATCTGACCACCCAGTCCATCTGACCACCCAGTCCGTCTGACCACCCACCCAGTCCATCCTGACCACCCAGTCCGCCTGACCACCCATTCCATCTGACCACCCATTCCGTCTGACCACCCAGTCCATCTGACCACCCAGTCCGTCTGACCACCCAGTCCATCTGACCACCCAGTCCGTCTGACCACCCAGTCCGTCTGACCACCCAGTCCGTCTGACCACCCATTCCATCTGACCACCCAGTCCGCCTGACCACCCATTCCATCTGACCACCCAGTCCGTCTGACCACCCATTCCATCTGACCACCCAGTCCGTCTGACCACCCAGTCCGCCTGACCATCCAGTCTGCCTGACCACCCAGTCCATCTGACCATCCAGACAGTGGTTCTATACAATCCAGACAGTGGTTCTATACAATCCAGAGAGTGGTTCTATACAATCCAGAGAGTGGTTCTATACAATCCAGAGAGTGGTTCTATACAATCCAGAGAGTGGTTCTATACAATCCAGACAGTGGTTCCAATCCAGAAAGTGGTTCCATACAATCCAGAAAGTGGTTCTATACAATCCAGAGAATGGTTCTATACAATCCAGACAGTGATTCCCTAGTCGGTGACTCTATACATTGTAGTCAGTGATTCTATGCAATAATATACATCAATCCAAAAGACTATCCACTCTGTTCTAGAACCAGCGACAGAAACAGAAACAGAGTAAAGATGTGATCTCACCATGTCTGTCCTCCTCGTCCTCTGGGTTGAGAGTGAGAGAGTGATGGGCGTGGGGGTTCACCATGCTTGCCACCGAGTGGATCATCCGCTTGGGCAGACCAGCGTGAGTGTGAGGTATGTTGGTGGACTGAAACATGAAGCATTGCGTCTTCATTGCTGAACATGTCACTCGGAATCACACTGCCATTATTGTCAGCCGACATTTAAATACCCTGACATTGCTGAACATGTCACTCGGAATCACACTGCCGTTATTGTTAGCAGACATTTAAATACCCTGACATAGCTGAACATGTCACTCTGAATCACACTGCCATTATTGTCAGCAGACATTTAAATACCCTGACATTGCTTAACATGTCACTCGGAATCACACTGCCATTATTGTCAGCAGACATTTAAATACCCTGACATTGCTGAACATGTCACTCGGAATCACACTGCCATTATTGTCAGCAGACATTTAAATACCCTGACATAGCTGAACATGTCACTCGGAATCACACTGCCATTATTGTCAGCAGACATGTAAATACCCTGACATAGCTGAACATGTCACTCAGAATCACACTGCCGTTATTGTCAGCAGACATGTAAATACCCTGACATAGCTGAACATGTCACTCGGAATCACACTGCCGTTATTGTCAGTAGACATTTAAATACCCTGACATAGCTGAACATGTCTCTCGGAATCACACTGCCATTATTGTCAGTAGACATTTAAATACCCTGACATAGCTGAACATGTCACTCGGAATCATACTGCCATTATTGTCAGCAGACATTTAAATACCCTGACATAGCTGAACACAGGAATCGGAATCACACTGCCATTATTGTCAGTAGACATTTTAATACCCTGACATTGCTGAACATGTCGCCGGAATCACACACTGCCATTATTGTCAGCAGACATTTAAATACCCTGACATTGCTGAACACAGTAAAACGAATCACACTGCCATTATTGTCAGCAGACATTTAAATACCCTGACATTGCTGAACATGTCGCTCGGAATCACACTGCCATTATTGTCAGCAGACATTTAAATACCCTGACATTGCTGAACATGTCGCTCAGAATCACACTGCCATTATTGTCAGCAGACATGTAAATACCCTGACATAGCTGAACATGTCACTCGGAATCACACTGCCGTTATTGTCAGCAGACATGTAAATACCCTGACATAGCTGAACATGTCACTCGGAATCACACTGCCATTATTGTCAGCAGACATTTAAATACCCTGACATTGCTGAACATGTCGCTCGGAATCACACTGCCATTATTGTCAGCAGACATTTAAATACCCTGACATAGCTGAACATGTCGCTCGGAATCACACTGCCATTATTGTCAGCAGACATTTAAATACCCTGACATAGCTGAACATGTCACTCGGAATCACACTGCCGTTATTGTCAGCAGACATTTAAATACCCTGACATAGCTGAACATGTCGCTCGGAATCACACTGCCATTATTGTCAGCAGACATGTAAATACCCTGACATAGCTGAACATGTCACTCGGAATCACACTGCCATTATTGTCAGCAGACATGTAAATACCCTGACATAGCTGAACATGTCACTCGGAATCACACTGCCGTTATTGTCAGCAGACATTTAAATACGCTGACATAGCTGAACATGTCACTCGGAATCATACTGCCATTATTGTTAGCAGACATTTAAATACCCTGACATAGCTGAACACAGGAATCGGAATCACACTGCCATTATTGTCAGGAGACATTTTAATACCCTCACATTGCTGAACATGTCGCTCGGAATCACACTGCCATTATTGTCAGCAGACATTTAAATACCCTGACATTGCTGAACATGTCACTCGGAATCACACTGCCATTATTGTCAGCAGACATTTAAATACCCTGACATAGCTGAACATGAACATGCCATTATTGTCAAAGTTGCTTAAATGCCCTGACATTTGCTGAACATCACTCGGAATCACCTGCCGTTATTGTCAGCAGACATTTAAATACCCTGACATTGCTGAACATGTCGCTCGGAATCACACTGCCATTATTGTCAGCAGACATTTAAATACCCTGACATTGCTGAACATGTCACTCGGAATCACACTGCCGTTATTGTCAGCAGACATTTAAATACCCTGACATAGCTGAACATGTCGCTCGGAATCACACTGCCATTATTGTCAGCAGACATTTAAATACCCTGACATAGCTGAACATGTCACTCGGAATCACACTGCCATTATTGTCAGCAGACATGTAAATACCCTGACATAGCTGAACATGTCACTCGGAATCACACTGCCGTTATTGTCAGCAGACATTTAAATACCCTGACATAGCTGAACATGTCACTCGGAATCATACTGCCATTATTGTCAGCAGACATTTAAATACCCTGACATAGCTGAACACAGGAATCGGAATCACACTGCCATTATTGTCAGTAGACATTTTAATACCCTGACATTGCTGAACATGTCGCTTGGAATCACACTGCCATTATTGTCAGCAGACATTTAAATACCCTGACATTGCTGAACATGTCGCTCGGAATCACACTGCCATTATTGTCAGCAGACATTTAAATACCCTGACATTGCTGAACATGTCACTCGGAATCACACTGCCATTATTGTCAGCAGACATTTAAATACCCTGACATTGCTGAACATGTCACACGGAATCACACTGCCATTATTGTCAGCAGACATTTAAATACCCTGACATTGCTGAACATGTCACTCGGAATCACACTGCCGTTATTGTCAGCAGACATTTAAATACCCTGACTTTGCTGAACATGTCACTCGGAATCACACTGCCATTATTGTCAGCAGACATTTAAATACCCTGACATTGCTGAACATGTCACTCGGAATCACACTGCCATTATTGTCAGGAGACACTTAAATACCCTGACATTGCTGAACATGTCACTCGGAATCACACTCCCGTTATTGTCAGCAGACATTTAAATACCCTGACATTGCTGAACCATACAAATAATCTTGTTATGTCTACGCTGTTTGCCAACCTGTGATTATTACTGCTCCTTAAGGCCAAACTCACAGATTACAGGCATAGAAGGCTGTGAGTGAGTGAGTTGGGTTTTAAACTGCTTTTAGCAATATTCTAGCAATATCACAGTGGTGGACACCAGAAATGGGCTTCACACAATGTACCAACCACCCAGTGAAGGCTGTGAGTTACCACATATACCCAGAATGTAATTACAAAGTATACACAGCCCTTGAAACACATGGGACGTACATGTTCCCTGAGGGGAGTGATGCGGACGGAGGGGGTAACGCAGTTGAAGTCGTGGACCCCTCTGCTGTGGTGGCCATCCATGTTCTCATCTAGACCATCATTGTTATTCAACGGACTCCGAGCCAACTCCAAGTCCATCTCTGTGTCTGAAAAGTCACCATCCTGGTTGCTATGGGCAACAGGAGACTGAGGTGAGGTAGTGTCAGGTTGCTGGAAGCACAAATGAAAATCTGTTGCACTGTCTGTAACCAAAGTGACAAAATTAGATGAAGACTAATGTGAATGCTAACTGTAACCATGTTAACCAACACAAGCATGGGTCACAGTGGTGGACCATCAGTAACCATGGCAACTAAAACAAAGAAGAGTATCGTCTATAACCTTGGTGACAAACAAGTGTGAAGGTGGCTTAAACTTTGGTGACTATATTGTCTGCAACCATGGTTAAAATCTCAGGGCCAAAATAAGTATACATAGCTGGAGTACAGTTTGTAACCTTGGTTACAAATAACATGTGAATAATAGTATACTGTCTGTAACCATGCTAACAAACATAATTTTGTCTTGGAAAAATAAAAGTTTGTGACTGACATGTTGAATTGGTAGAAAAAAACAAACATAAAGAAATGGGAACACTTCAGCTATTTCTTCTTAGTGTTTGTGTGTGTTTTTCATTGTAGGTTGTGAGGTTTTACCATTGTGGGTTGTGAGGTTTATCATTGTGGGTTGTGAGGTTTATCATTGTGGGTTGTGAGGTTTTACCATGGTGAGTTGTGAGGTTTTACCATTGGTGAGTTGTGAGGTTTTACCATTGTGGGTTGTGAGGTTTTACCATTGTGAGTTGTGAGGTTTTACCATTGTGGGTTGTGAGGTTTTATCATTGTGGGTTGTGAGGTTTTACCATTGTGGGTTGTGAGGTTTTACCATTGTGGGTTGTGAGGTTTTATCATTGTGGGTTGTGAGGTTTTATCATTGTGGGTTGTGAGGTTTTACCATTGTGAGTTGTGAGGTTTCACCATTGTGGGTTGTGAGGTTTTACCATTGTGGGTTGTGAAGTTTATCATTGGCGGTTGTGAGGTTTTACCATTGTGGGTTGTGAGTTTTACCATTGTGGGTTGTGAGTTGTGAGGTTTTACCATTGTGAGTTGTGAGGTTTTACCATTGTGGGTTGTGAGGTTTTACCATTGTGGGTTGTGAGTTTTTTTACCATGGGTTGTGAGTTTTGAGGTTTTACCATTGTGGGTTGTGAGGTTTAATCATTGTGGGTTGTGAGGTTTTACCATTGTGTGTTGTGAAGTTTTACCATTGTGTGTTGTGAGGTTTTACCAATGTGGGTTGTGAGGTTTTATCATTGTGTGTTGTGAGGTTTTACCATTGTGTGTTGTGAGGTTTTACCATTGTGTGTTGTGAAGTTTTACCATTGTGTGTTGTGAGGTTTTACCATTGTGGGTTGTGAGGTTTTATCATTGTGTGTTGTGAGGATTTACCATTGTGGGTTGTGAGGTTTTACCATTGTGGGTTGTGAGGCTTTACCATTGTGGGTTGTGAGGTTTAATCATTGTGGGTTGTGAGTTGTGAGGTTTTACAACTGTGGGTCGTGAGGTTTTACCATTGTGAGTTGTGAGGTTTCACCATTTTGGGTTGTGAGGTTTTACCATTGTGGGTTGTGAGGTTTTACCATTTTGGGTTTTACCATTTTGGGTTGTGAGGTTTTACAATTGTGGGTTGTGAGGTTTTACCATTGTGAGTTGTGAGGTTTTACCATTTTGGGTTGTGATGTTTAATCATTGTGGATTGGGAGTTGTGAGTTTTACCATTTTGGGTTGTGAGGTTTTACCATTGTGGGTTGTGAGGTTTTACCATTGTGGGTTGTGAGTTTTACCATTGTGGGTTGTGAGTTGTGAGGTTTTACCATTGTGGGTTGTGAGGTTTTACCATTGTGGGTTGTGAGGTTTTACCATTGTGGGTTGTGAGGAGGTTTTACCATTGTGGGTTGTGAGTTGTGAGGGTTGTGAGGTTTTACCATTGTGGGTTGCGAGTTGTGAGGTTTTACCATTGTGGGTTGTGAGTTGTGAGGTTTTACCATTGTGAGTTGTGAGGTTTTACCATTGTGGGTTGTGAGTTGTGAGGTTTTACCATTGTGAGTTGTGAGGTTTTACCATTGTGAGTTGTGAGTTTTACCATTGTGGGTTGTGAGTTGTGAGGTTTTACCATTGTGAGTTGTGAGGTTTTACCATTGTGGGTTGTGAGGTTTTACCATTGTGGGTTGTAAGTTGTGAGGTTTTACCATTGTGGGTTGTGAGTTGTGAGGTTTTACCATTGTGTGTTGTGAGTTGTGAGGTTTTACCATTGTGGGTTGTGAGGTTTAATCATTGTGGGTTGTGAGGTTTTACCATTGCTGGCACATCAAGCGACCCTTCAAATATATTCTGAATAACGCTCACTGCTGAGCTCATAATAATGAGTTATATTAGCAACTGAAATGTTTAGTTTTATAATCATTATCATTCTATTTCAAAGAACAAGTCAATAAATGTATAAAGTGGGAATATACATTCAACAGAATGTTAGCAGCTGGTGTGTTCACTGCACAATAATCTTTTTATCTCTGTCTACAGAAACACATCTCAAGCACCTGATTCACATGTGATCAAAGTGTACGATATTCTGGACTGCTGGGTGCCGAGGGAACGATATGACATTAGGGACTGTTGTGAGACATGAGCCACGTTGAGCCAGTTGTAAACCACACCACACAATAGCTCCGACAGACACACAGCTGTACATTCAGCAGTAGGCCTTGTAATTAACGTTTTGTATGCCCTGATTGTTGAAAGTGCTACCAGCAAATCTGAATGTTCATTATCAGCCCTGCCTCACGGTAATCACTACACAAAGTGACTTGAATGTAAGAGCCACAATCACAAGAATATCTACCACTGGACTCTAAACCACATTTGGGAATACCTCCACATGAAATACCGGTACACTGTGACCTGCAACCTGTACCACTTCATTACATACACAGGATTAGTTGTGAATTTACTTCTTTATCCTCCAACAAAAAACATACTAGTACTGAACAACATTAGAAACCTGACACCTACTTTATAACATATGTTACCTTTGACCACTTTCTAAATGGCACTGTGTATTTCATAGCTTTCGGCCATGGGAGCCGTGCCAATTAACATTTATCAGAGGGGTACACAAAGTCCGTAGTTCAGACTGCCAGTTGTCCGACTTCCATTTTTTGTGGAAGCCGCGGTGGCTGAGCGGTCTAGATGTCTGACTTTGTGTGCTGGCGATTAGGTGCCTGACTCTGAGGCTGTGGGTTCGAATCCCGGATGGGACTCAACCCCCCAAAAGTACTAGAATCTGTACTTTACAAAGAAAATGTAATCCCAAATATAACATATGTTACCGACTTTATTGGTAATAACTGTGAGGGGGTAAGTGTTTGTAGTTTCTTGTAGTGGTTTATTGGTTCATACACACAGCAATGACATGTTGGCTGTTTGAACATGGTCTTGGTGACTGATGTGAAACATGTGGCCATAAAGTGGGAAACACAACAATCATGGCAGCGAGTCACGTGATCCCTTTAGCGATTACATGGTATTGGAAAACAAGCATAAACACATTGCTAAACAGGAAAGCGCATGATCATGAAAATTGCAAGTGTAACAAGAGTCATCAAGAGATGACAAAAAATTAGTTTTGGAGAAATGATTTGGATAAGGACACTACTATGAACAGTGTCAAAGTCAAACTTGTTGTCATGGAAACGCAAAAAAACATTATTCTAGATATTCCTAAATAGTAAAAGGCACCAGTTGACAACCTGTTGTCGGTGTGTGCAAAGTATCATTATACGGGTTTGAGTTCACATATCATGGTTATGCTTAATGCTTAACATTGCAGCATTTCCACAAGAACTGGGTTGTAGTTGTCACACGATACACAGTTTGGGCACTTGAGGTGCTGCATGTGTCACCACACCAAGATGCGCTTAAATCAACAGCAGATTTGAGACTTCAGCCTCTACTAGCAGATATTTGTTCAGAAGAAAAATGACAGCAATGACCATCAGTCATGGATGCCCTGTGATGTCACACTCATTATTGACTTGTTCTGTTCCAACAGTTTTATCAGTGTGAAGTTTGTGTTGGGGTAGGCGTCATGGAACGTTATTATTTTTCAACGTCATGCAATATATTTCCAATAAATCTATGCCTTTTCATTTTCTGTATTTTTACCTGGATGTTAGCAGTATAATGTATACACATCTACTTTCATAACAATGCACACACTAGTGTGTCAAGTGTCAAGTGTCAAGTTTTTAATTTGTTTGAATATTCTTGTAAAAATTATATTTCTCAAGCTTTGAGGTCTGTACACAATTTATATCCTTATGTCTCAGACTATTTGTAGGGTTTGTTTCTTCAGGAATTTGTGCAGAAAAAAATGTTCATGATGTATTTTGATGCGATTTGCTAAGAAAAGATGATTTTGCTTGTAATATTATCAGTGCATAATGAGCCAGTATCAGGCGACCTTCAACTTAGTTCTGACAGTCATAATAATTCTGGGACACACATACTAAAACAGGACACTGCGGAGTGAGTGAGACACACCTTGTCAGGTAAGCTGTGATTAGTGGACAGCCCATTGGTCACTTTGGTTTGGCGTTGAGAGGCAGACCGGCTCCTCCCACTGCGAGTGTGCTGGCTGTCCCGACTAGGGGGGGGATTGCGAGGGGACGTGGCTTTCTTCAGCACCTCCTGTGCTGCCTCGCGCTGATAGATTCGACCAAAGTGCTGCAAGCAGAAAATACAACTACATGACAAGCGTGCCATGTTTCAGCACTACACAACGCTTCAAAACCACATGCTTAGAAAAGCCAGCTGGACACTAACTGGTGGACTAGAGACAGTGATGGACTAATGACTGACTAGTGGACTAGAGACAATGATGGACTAGTGACTGACTAGTGGACTAGAGACAATGATGGACTAGTGACTGACTAGTGGACTAGAGACAATGATGGACTAGTGACTGATGGACTAGAGACAATGATGGACTAGTGATGGACTGACTAGTGGACTAGAGACAGGACTACTAGTGGACTAGACAATGACTGGACTAGAGACAATGATGGACTAGTGACAATGATGGACTAATGACTGACTAGTGGACTAGAGACAATGATGGACTAGTGACTGACTAGTGGACTAGAGACAATGATGGACTAGTGACTGACTAGTGGACTAGAGACAATGATGGACTGACTAGTGGACTAGACTAGTGGACTAGAGACAATGATGGACTAGTGACTGACCGGACCGGAGTACAGCACATGTTTGTTGGCCAGGTACCATGTGTACACCTTCTTCAGACTCTCCTGCTGCTTGCCGGACTTCACTCTGGAACATGGTACATCACATTCACACATGGGGACACAAAATAACATAAGATCACTGCAACCTATATTTAAATTACATTTGTGACGTCATTCCATTGTCTGTTCGCTCCATTACTTTTCAGGAATGGAAAGATGTGTACCAGTTTCAAAATAAAACCTTCATTTTGTCATTTTGACATTTAATTTTGATAACAGAAATATTCCCAATACTTCGAATGTAATTTAAGTAGGGTAATATCCTCGTAACTCTCCATTCCTTAAAAATAATGTGCCTCGGCCCCCCTCTACGTATTAAACTGAGACTATGTCACTGGACAATGTAGCTGAACACAGATCACTTACTCTTTAACTTCACTCAGCATCTGGACCAGGATGTGATAGAACCTGGTGTCCCGCTCTGCCTTATCCCTGCAACAGAAGACGGGACTGGAGTAGAGGTGTGTGGACAGACTGGTCTATGTGGAGGTGTGTGGACAGACTGGAGTGGAGGTGTGTGGACAGACTGGTCTATGTGGAGGTGTGTGGACAGACTGGTCTATGTGGAGGTGTGTGGACAGACTGGTCTATGTGGAGGTGTGTGGACAGGCTGGTCTATGTGGAGGTGTGTGGACAGACTGGTCTATGTGGAGGTGTGTGGACAGACTGGGAGATCTGTGGACAGTGGTCTATGTGGAGGTGTGTGGACAGACTGGTATAAGTGGAGGTGTGTGGACAGACTGATCTATGTGGAGGTGTGTGGACAGACTGGTATAAGTGGAGGTTTGTGGACAGACTGGTATAAGTGGAGGTGTGTGGACAGACTGGTATGTGGAGGTGTGTGGACAGACTGGTCTAAGTGGAGGTGTGTGGACAGACTGGTCTATGTTGAGGTGTGTGGACAGGCTGGTCTATGTGGAGGTGTGTGGACAGGCTGGTCTATGTGGAGGTGTGTGTACAGACTGGTCTATGTGGAGGTGTGTGGACAGACTGGAAACGAGTTCTGTGGACAGATTGGAGTGGAGGTGTGTGGACAGACTGGAGTGGAGGTGTGTGGACAGACTGGAGTGAAGTTATGTGGACAGATTAGAGTGGAGGTGTGTGGACAGATTGGAGTGGAGGTGTGGACAGACTGGTGTGAAGGTGTGTGGACAGACTGGAGTGGAAGTGTGTGGACAGATTGGTGTGGAGGTGTGTGGACAGACTGGAAAGGAGGTGTGTGGACAGACAGGAGTGAAAGTGTGTTGACAGATTGGAGTGGAGGTGTGTGGACAGACTGAAGCGGAGGTGTGTGGACAGATTAGAGCGGAGGTCTGTGGAGAGACTGGAGCGGAGGTGTGTGGACAGATTTTCATATTTTTTTCCAATTGAATTACATGAAAGTCCTATCAGGTTATTGCTTCAAACAAACTTATACAGGTATCCTTGCTTCAAACTGAAAAACTTACATCAAGTTTCAGATTGGAAACACTTACATGAGGTCCTTGGTTTTCCCTGTGAGATGGGCCAGCTTGAGGTCATGGTGATGGCGCTCAATGGCGCCGTACATGGCTTTGAACTCATTCAGGGTCATCATCTGACAAAGATATAAGTGAAATGTATTTCACTGCCTATAATGCCTATCTTCAAGTTTACACATATATTCCTGATTGCATTGCATGTGTATCAGAGCAAGAGTGGGGGGCCAGTAGTAAAGTAAATGATGAATGAGAGGCACCAGTGGAAGGACACCATGATAGCCTCTGACTGACAAATGTCCATGTCATCCAGCTCAGTGTTCATACCTAAACTAAGCATCCACAAATACAGCTACATCTGTGGATTACTGAGGTGACTGTGATAATATAAAATACATCGGTTCAAAGAACATTTATTGGACCCTCAAAAAACAACAACGTTCCAACACAGAGGTAGGTTAATTTGACTGAAGTCAAGGTAACAAACCAATTACTATCAGGAAAAGTTCTCATAATCACAATAACAGAATTTGATGTGACAAAAATATGTTTGATACAGGATATGGACACACTGACATATAGAAAACAGGAAGGACAGGCTACACCAGTGTACCCAGAAGGTGATGTCTTTATTATACCAGGGATCTCCAGCTTGCTTTCAGGTGTGGTCTGACAACATAATATTGGGCCTATCTCCATATCAGGTCAACAGTCCCTCAGGGAACTTGATTTGGGGTAATGCAAGGGACTCCTGATTTTTTGTTGTAAGTGAGGCACCAGGTAATTAGCAGTGCAGGGATATCTGATTTTGATTATGAAAAGCACCATGGTACCCCTGTGTTGGTGCGGTATGTAGTGATATGTTGAACACCATGGTACTCCTGTGTTGGTGCTGTATGTAGTGATATGTTGAACACCATGGTACCCCTGTGTTGGTGCTGTATGTAGTGATATGTTGAACACCATGGTACCTCTGTGTTGGTGCTGTATGTAGTGATATGTTGAACACCATGGTACCTCTGTGTTGGTGCTGTATGTAGTGATATGTTGAACACCATGGTACCTCTGTGTTGGTGCTGTATGTAGTGATATGTTGAACACCATGGTACCTCTGTGTTGGTGCTGTATGTAGTGATATGTTGAACACCATGGTACCTCTGTGTTGGTGCTGTATGTAGTGATATGTTGAACACCATGGTACCCCTGTGTTGGTGCTGTATGTAGTGATATGTTGAACACCATGGTACCTCTGTGTTGGTGCTGTATGTAGTGATATGTTGAACACCATGGTACCTCTGTGTGGGTGCTGTATGTAGTGATATGTTGAACACCATGGTACCTCTGTGTTGGTGCTGTATGTAGTGATATGTTGAACACCATGGTACCTCTGTGTTGGTGCAGTATGTAGTGATATGTTGAACACCATGGTACCTCTGTGTTGGTGCAGTATGTAGAGATATGTTGAACACCTTGGTACCCCTGTGTTGGTGCTGTATGTAGTGATATGTTGAACACCATGGTACCTCTGTGTGGTGCTGTATGTAGTGATATGTTGAACACCATGGTACCTCTCTGTTGGTGCTGTATGTAGTGATATGTTGAACACCATGGTACCCCTGTGTTGGTGCTGTATGTAGTGATATGTTGAACACCATGGTACCTCTGTGTGGGTGCTGTATGTAGTGATATGTTGAACACCATGGTACCTCTGTGTTGGTGCTGTATGTAGTGATATGTTGAACACCATGGTACCCCTGTGTTGGTGCTGTATGTAGTGATATGTTGAACACCATGGTACCTCTGTGTTGGTGCTGTATGTAGTGATATGTTGAACACCATGGTACCTCTCTGTTGGTGCTGTATGTAGTGATATGTTGAACACCATGGTTCCTCTCTGTGTTGGTGCTGTATGTAGTGATATGTTGAACACCATGGTACCTCTGTGTTGGTGCAGTATGTAGTGATATGTTGAACACCATGGTACCTCTGTGTTGGTGCTGTATGTAGTGATATGTTGAACACCATGGTACCCTGTGTTGGTGCTGTATGTAGTGATATGTTGAACACCATGGTACCTCTGTATTGGTGGTGCTGTATGTAGTGATATGGTGAACACCGTGGTACATCTGTGTGGGTGCTGTATGTAGAGATATGTTGAACACCATGGTACCCTCTGTGTTGGTGCAGTATGTAGTGATATGTTGAACACCATGGTACCCCTGTGTGGGTGCTGTATGTAGTGATATGTTGAACACCATGGTACCTCTGTGTTGGTGCTGTATGTAGTGATATGTTGAACACCATGGTACCTCTGTGTTGGTGCTGTATGTAGTGATATGTTGAACACCATGGTACCTCTGTGTTGGTGCTGTATGTAGTGATATGTTGAACACCATGGTACCTCTGTGTTGGTGCTGTATGTAGTGATATGTTGAACACCATGGTACCTCTGTCTTGGTGCTGTATGTAGTGATATGTTGAACACCATGGTACCTCTGTGTTGGTGCTGTATGTAGTGATATGTTGAACACCATGGTACCCCTGTGTTGGTGCTGTATGTAGTGATATGTTGAACACCATGGCACCCTGTGTTGGTGCAGTATGTAGTGATATGTTGAACACCATGGTACCTCTGTGTTGGTGCTGTATGTAGTGATATGGTGAACACCGTGGTACATCTGTGTGGGTGCTGTATGTAGTGATATGTTGAACACCATGGTACCTCTGTGTTGGTGCAGTATGTAGTGATATGTTGAACACCATGGTACCCCTGTGTGGGTGCTGTATGTAGTGATATGTTGAACACCATGGTACCTCTGTGTTGGTGCTGTATGTAGTGATATGTTGAACACCATGGTACCTCTGTGTTGGTGCTGTATGTAGTGCTATGTTGAACACCATGGTACCTCCGTGTTGGTGCTGTATGTAGTGATATGTTGAACACTGTGGTACCTCTGTCTTGGTGCTGTATGTAGTGATATGTTGAACACCATGGTACCTCTGTGTTGGTGCTGTATGTAGTGATATGTTGAACACCATGGTACCTCTGTGTTGGTGCTGTATGTAGTGATATGTTGAACACCATGGTACCCCTGTGTTGGTGCTGTATGTAGTGATATGTTGAACACCATGGTACCTCTGTGTTGGTGCTGTATGTAGTGATATGTTGAACACCATGGTACCTCTGTGTTGGTGCTGTATGTAGTGATATGTTGAACACCATGGTACCTCTGTGTGGTGCTGTATGTAGTGATATGTTGAACACCATGGTACCCCTGTGTTGGTGCTGTATGTAGTGATATGTTGAACACCATGGTACCTCTCTGTGGGTGCTGTATGTAGTGATATGTTGAACACCATGGTACCTCTGTGTTGGTGCTGTATGTAGTGATATGTTGAACACCATGGTACCCCTGTGTTGGTGCTGTATGTAGTGATATGTTGAACACCATGGTACCTCTGTGTGGGTGCTGTATGTAGTGATATGTTGAACACCATGGTACCTCTCTGTGGGTGCTGTATGTAGTGATATGTTGAACACCATGGTACCTCTGTGTTGGTGCTGTATGTAGTGATATGTTGAACACCATGGTACCTCTGTGTTGGTGCTGTATGTAGTGATATGTTGAACACCATGGTACCTCTCTGTGGGTGCTGTATGTAGTGATATGTTGAACACCATGGTACCCCTGTGTTGGTGCAGTATGTAGTGATATGTTGAACACCATGGTACCTCTGTATTGGTGCTGTATGTAGTGATATGGTGAACACCGTGGTACATCTGTGTGGGTGCTGTATGTAGTGATATGTTGAACACCATGGTACCTCTGTGTTGGTGCTGTATGTAGTGATATGTTGAACACCATGGTACCTCTGTGGGTGCTGTATGTAGTGATATGTTGAACACCATGGTACCTCTCTGTGGGTGCTGTATGTAGTGATATGTTGAAAACTATGGTACCCCTGTGTTGGTGCTGTATGTAGTGATATGTTGAACACCGTGGTACCTCTGTGGGTGCTGTATGTAGTGATATGTTGAACACCATGGTACCTCTCTGTGGGTGCTGTATGTAGTGATATGTTGAACACCATGGTACCTCTGTGTTGGTGCTGTATGTAGTGATATGTTGAACACCATGGTACCCCTGTGTTGGTGCTGTATGTTGTGATATATTGAACACCATGGTACCTCTCTGTGGGTGCTGTATGTAGTGATATGTTGAACACCGTGGTACCTCTGTGGGTGCTGTATGTAGTGATATGTTGAACACCATGGTACCTCTCTGTGGGTGCTGTATGTAGTGATATGTTGAACACCATGGTACCCCTGTGTTGGTGCTGTATGTAGTGATATGTTGAACACCATGGTACCTCTCTGTGGGTGCTGTATGTAGTGATATGTTGAACACCATGGTACTCCTGTGTTGGTGCTGTATGTAGTGATATGTTGAACACCGTGGTACCTCTGTGTTGGTGCTGTATGTAGTGATATGTTGAACACCATGGTACCTCTGTGTTGGTGCTGTATGTAGTGATATGTTGAACACCATGGTACCTCTGTGTTGGTGCTGTATGTAGAGATATGTTGAACACCGTGGTACCTCTGTGTTGGTGCTGTAGGTAGTGATACGTTGAACACCATGGTACCTCTGTCTTGGTGCTGTATGTGGTGATATGTTGAACACCATGGAACATATGTGTTGGTGCTGTATGTGGTGATATGTTGAATACTATGGTACCTCTGTGTTGTGGAGCTGTATGTAGTGATATGTTGAACACCATGGTACCTCTGTCTTGGTGCTGTATGTGGTGATATGTTGAATACCATGGTTCCTCTGTGTTGGTGCTGTATGTAGTGATATGTTGAACACCATGGTACCTCTGTGTTGGTGCTGTATGTAGTGATATGTTGAACACCATGGTACATCTGTGTGGGTGCTGTATGTAGTGATATGTTGAACACCATGGTACCTCTGTGGGTGCTGTATGTAGTGATATGTTGAACACCATGGTACCTCTGTGTTGGTGCTGTATGTAGTGATATGTTGAACAACATGGTACCCCTGTGTTGGTGCTGTATGTAGTGATATGTTGAACACCATGGTACCTCTCTGTGGGTGCTGTATGTAGTGATATCTTGAACACCATGGTACCTCTCTGTGGGTGCTGTATGTAGTGATATGTTGAACACCATGGTTCCTCTGTGTTGGTGCTGTATGTAGTGATATGTTGAACACCATGGTACCTCTGTGTTGGTGCAGTATGTAGTGATATGTTGAACACCATGGTACCTCTCTGTGGGTGCTGTATGTAGTGATATGTTGAACACCATGGTACCCCTGTGTTGGTGCAGTATGTAGTGATATGTTGAACACCATGGTACCTCTGTGTTGGTGCTGTATGTAGTGATATGTTGAACACCGTGGTACCTCTGTGGGTGCTGTATGTAGTGATATGTTGAACACCATGGTACCTCTGTGTTGGTGCAGTATGTAGTGATATGTTGAACACCATGGTACCCCTGTGTGGGTGCTGTATGTAGTGATATGTTGAACACCATGGTACCCTCTGTGTTGGTGCTGTATGTAGTGATATGTTGAACACCGTGGCACCTCTGTGGGTGCTGTATGTAGTGATATGTTGAACACCATGGTGCCTCTCTGTGGGTGCTGTATGTAGTGATATGTTGAAAACTATGGTACCCCTGTGTTGGTGCTGTATGTAGTGATATGTTGAACAATCGTGGTACCTCTGTGGGTGCTGTATGTAGTGATATGTTGAACACCATGGTACCTCTCTGTGGGTGCTGTATGTAGTGATATGTTGAACACCATGGTACCTCTGTGTTGGTGCTGTATGTAGTGATATGTTGAACACCATGGTACCCCTGTGTTGGTGCTGTATGTTGTGATATGTTGAACACCATGGTACCTCTCTGTGGGTGCTGTATGTAGTGATATGTTGAACACCGTGGTACCTCTGTGGGTGCTGTATGTATTGATATGTTGAACACCATGGTACCTCTCTGTGGGTGCTGTATGTAGTGATATGTTGAACACCATGGTACCCCTGTGTTGGTGCTGTATGTAGTGATATGTTGAACACCATGGTACCTCTCTGTGGGTGCTGTATGTAGTGATATGTTGAACACCATGGTACTCCTGTGTTGGTGCTGTATGTAGTGATATGTTGAACACATTGGGTACCTCTGTGTTGGTGCTGTATGTAGTGATATGTTGAACACCATGGGGTGCCTCTGTGTTGGTGCTGTATGTGATATGTTGAACACCATGGTATGTGTTGGTGCTGTATGTAGAGATATGTTGAACAATCATGGGTACCTCTGTGTTGGTGCTGTAGGTAGTGATAATGTTGAACACCATGGTACCTCTGTCTTGGTGCTGTATGTGGTGATATGTTGAACACCATGGAACATATGTGTTGGTGCTGTATGTGGTGATATGTTGAATACTATGGTACCTCTCTGTGTTGTGGAGCTGTATGTAGTGATATGTTGAACACCATGGTACCTCTGTCTTGGTGCTGTATGTGGTGATATGTTGAATACCATGGTTCCTCTGTGTTGGTGCTGTATGTAGTGATATGTTGAACACCATGGTACCTCTGTGTTGGTGCTGTATGTAGTGATATGTTGAACACCATGGTACATCTGTGTGGGTGCTGTATGTAGTGATATGTTGAACACCATGGTACCTCTGTGTTGGTGCTGTATGTAGTGATATGTTGAACACCATGGGACCTCTGTGGGTGCTGTATGTGGTGATATGTTGAACACCATTGAACATCTCTGTGGGTGCTGTATGTAGTGATATGTTGAACACCATGGTACCTCTCTGTGGGTGCTGTATGTAGTGATATGTTGAACACCATGGTACCTCTGTGGGTGCTGTAGGTAGTGATATGTTGAACACCATGGTACCCCTGTGTTGGTGCTGTATGTAGTGATATGTTAAACACCATGGTACCTCTGTGGGTGCTGTATGTAATGATATGTTGAACACCATGGCACCTGTCTCTGTGGGTGCTGTATGTAGTGATATGTTGAACACCATGGTACCTCTGTGTTGGGTGCTGTATGTAGTGATATGTTGAACACCATGGTACCCCTGTGTTGGTGCTGTATGTAGTGATATGTTGAACACCATGGTACCTCTCTGTGGGTGCTGTATGTAGTGATATGTTGAACACCATGGTACCCCTGTGTTGGTGCTGTATGTAGTGATATGTTGAACACCATGGTACCTCTCTGTGGGTGCTGTATGTAGTGATATGTTGAACACCATGGTACCTCTCTGTGTTGGTGCTGTATGTAGTGATATGTTGAACACCATGGTACCTCTCTGTGGGTGCTGTATGTAGTGATATGTTGAACACCATGGTACCCCTGTGTTGGTGCTGTATGTAGTGATATGTTGAACACCATGGTACCTCTGTGGGTGCTGTATGTAGTGATATGTTGAACACCATGGTACCTCTGTCTTGGTGCTGTATGTAGTGATATGTTGAACACCATGGTACCTCTCTGTGGGTGCTGTATGTAGTGATATGTTGAACACCATGGTACCTCTCTGTGGGTGCTGTATGTAGTGATATGTTGAACACCATGGAACATCTCTGTGGGTGCTGTATGTAGTGATATGTTGAAAACCATGGAACATCTCTGTGGGTGCTGTATGTAGTGATATGTTGAACACCATGGAACATCTCTGTGGGTGCTGTATGTAGTGATATGTTGAACACCATGGTACTCCTGTGTTGGTGCTGTATGTAGTGATATGTTGAACACCGTGGTACCCCTGTGTTGGTGCTGTATGTAGTGATATTTTGAACACCATGGTACCTCTGTGTGGGTGCTGTATGTAGTGATATGTTGAACACCATGGTACCTCTGTGTTGGTGCTGTATGTAGTGATATGTTGAAAACCATGGTACCCCTGTGTTGGTGCTGTATGTAGTGATATGTTGAACACTGTGGTACCTCTGTGTTGGTGCTGTATGTAGTGATATGTTGAACACCATGGTACCTCTGTCTTGGTGCTGTATGTAGTGATATGTTGAACACCATGGTTCCTCTGTGTTGGTGCTGTATGTAGTGATATGTTGAACACCATGGTACCTCTGTGTTGGTGCTGTATGTAGTGATATTTTGAACACCATGGTACCTCTGTGTGGGTGCTGTATGTAGTGATATGTTGAACACCATGGTACCTCTGTGTTGGTGCTGTATGTAGTGATATGTTGAACACCATGGTACTCCTGTGTTGGTGCTGTATGTAGTGATATGTTGAACACCATGGTACCTCTGTGTTGGTGCTGTATGTAGTGATATGTTGAACACCATGGTACCTCTGTCTTGGTGCTGTATGTAGTGATATGTTGAACACCATGGTACCTCTGTGTGGGTGCTGTATGTAGTGATATGTTGAACACCATTGTACCTCTGTGTTGGTGCTGTATGTAGTGATATGTTGAACACCATGGTACCTCTGTGTTGGTGCTGTATGTAGTGATATGTTGAACACCGTGGTACCTCTGTGTTGGTGCTGTATGTAGTGATATGTTGAACACCGTGGTACATCTGTGTGGGTGCTGTATGTAGTGATATGTTGAACACCGTGGTACCTCTGTGTGGGTGCTGTATGTAGAGATATATTGATACCACTGTCTTTATGTAGTCGGACTGCCATCAATACAATTTAACAGGACAAATATGTTATATGATAAAAGTATCTTAAAAACATATTGTTGGTCATAAAAAGTCTTTGAAGAGATCTATTGACATGCTATTATCCACATAAACATAATATTTTCAGCCAGGTGTTGTGTCAACATCGACAGGTATTTGTTTGGTATAAGTGTGGTATTGGTTCCCATAGAATATGCTGTCCATGCCTGCTTTAAAGGGTTGTACACAGATCTTACACTGATAACTACCAACCGGAACATGGACAAACGACCTCTTGCCCTTCTACCCCGGGTTTCATATGTGTTGACGGTTAAGTAAACACCTTGCAAACATTTGCTTTATGTGAAAGCCATAAAGACCTCCTTAAATACAAGCTCACACAAGAACGAAATAGTTTTGCAGCATGAGTTATGGGGCTCTATTGCCAATGGCTTGTTGACTTGCCTATACAATACAGAAAGGCAGTGAGTGAATTCCCCAGCACACCAGACAAATAACACACTGTCGACAGGCTGCAACTGTGACTTCTGTGACTCGAGAACACCATTACACTGTGTGTTAATAGAATTACTTGAAAACATCTCACAGTATACACACTGCAGACTTCATGCACCACACAATATTAACAGTGCTGAAAAACTGGTAAGGTAATATTGAAACCAAATGTAGGTGAATGGCGATGAGAAGCTTATCTGTACTGTATCCAGTTGGACATGGCAGTAAATGCATGCACTGACTGATGTTGACACCCACTGATGACCTGACTGATGCTGACACCTACTGATGACCTGACTGATGATGTTCACGTCCACTGATGACCTGACTGATGATGTTTACACCTGCTAATGACCTGACGGATGATGTTTACACCTGCTGATGACCTGACTGATGCTGCTGACACACACTGATGACCTGACTGATGATGTTGACAACTACTGATGACCTGACTGATGATGTTTACACCTGCTGATGACCTGACGGATGATGTTGACACCCAGTGATGACCTGAGGGATGATGTTGGCACACACTGATGACCTGAGGGATGATGTTGACACCTGCTGATGACCTGATTGATCATGTTGACACCTACTGATGACCTGACTGATGACGTTGACACTCAGTAATGACCTGACTGATGATGCTGACACCAACTGATGATCTGACTGATGATGTTGACACACAGTGATGACCTGACTGATGTTGCTGACACTTACTGATGACCTGACTGATGTTGCTGACACCTACAGATGACCTGACTGATGATGTTGACACCCACTGATGACCTGACTGATGATGCTGACACCTACTGATGACCTGATTGATGATGTTGACACCTACTGATGACCTGACTGATAATGTGTACTCCAGTGATGACCTGACTGATGATGTTAACACCCAGTGATCACCTGATAGATGATGTTGACACCTACTGATGACCTGACTGATGTTGCTGACGCCTACTGATGACCTGACTGATGATGTTGACACCTACTGATGACCTGACTGATGATGATGACACCCAGTGATGACCTGACTGATGATGTTGACACCTACTGATGACCTGACTGATAATGTGTACACCCAGTGATGACCTGACTGATGATGTTGACACCTACTGATGACCTGAGTGATGATGTTGACACCTACTGATGACCTGACTGATGATGTTGACACCTACTGATGACCTGACTGATGATGTTGACACCTACTGATGACCTGACTGATGATGTTGACACCTACTGATGACCTGACTGATGATGTTGACACCTACTGATGACCTGACTGATGATGTTGACACCTACTGATGACCTGACTGATGATGTTGACACCTACTGATCATCTGACTGATGATGATGACCTGACTCATGAAGTTCACGCCCACTGATGACCTGATTCATGATGGTGACACCCACTGATGACCTGACTGATGACAGTGACACCCACTGATGACCTGACTGATGATCTTGACACCTACTGATGACCTGACTGATGATGTTGACACCTACTGATGACCTGACTGATGATGTTGACACCTACTGATGACCTGACTGATGATGTTGACACCTACTGATGACCTGACTGATGATGTTGACACCTACTGATGACCTGACTGATGATGATGACACCCACTGATGACCTGACTGATGACAGTGACACCCACTGATGACCTTACTGATGATCTTGACACCTACTGATGACTTGATTCATACCCCAGGAACAACCTCTCACTTTTTATCTGCTTACCGACCTAGTTGTGACATTTAAAAATATATGCACATGTTCATAAGAAGTAATGATGGTTCAATCTCAAAACATGTATATCTGGCCCACACCCACACACCACACCCACTATTATGAAGGTAATCGAGATACACAATATATATGTATATGTGCGCTTAAACCAGTTGAGCTACGTACCCGCGACCGTCGGAGTGACTTTAGTCCTTTCTCCAAGGCATCCAGCCCTTCCCTGGCGATGCACACCCACCGGCATCGCTATGGTAACACACGCGGCTCCGGCTTTAACTGCACACCGCCTTGTCAACACTCTGGACAACGTTCACGTCCCCGGTGATATCATCACACGTTTAACACTCAGAAGAAAAAACTCAAAACACATGCACAGATCGATCTATGTCGATCACACCGATGAATCGATCAGTGACCGTCTGGTCAGCCGAAGCGTGACGTCCTGTCGGCAACATCAATGGAAACTAACACACACATCCACACTGGTGCTGGTCCGTCGTTATCTCCAGGTAATCCACAGGAAAATATCTGTCACATTCTGTCAGTTCCCAACCACTGACAAGAGCGACTGTCACACCACACGCGGTTACTGTTTACTTTTCTGCCGTTCGGCAAAGTTCACTGCAGGTGCCCGTCACAGCGAGACTACCTTCCACCACGACGCATTGGGGGGTTACTATGTACCGTTATGGCACGCCGGGTATAGATGGGAGATTACAGCGATCGGTCGGGATTAGGGTAGGCTAATAATCCATAAATCAAAAGCGTTTCTAAAAGTTGAAAAGAAGGAGAAGCGGTCTTTTGTTACAGTCTTATTAACTTCTTACATGACGGGAATGGTATGCATTAGACTGACTGACTGACTGAGTTTGGTTTTACGCCGCTTTCAGCAATATTCCAGCAACATCACGGCGGGGACACCAGAAATGGGCTGCATTAGACTGTGCATGCAGGTAGCACCCAACATAGTGAGTCTTTTGTAACGCTTTATGGTTTAACTAGGTTTTACAAGGAGCGACCACACAGAATACATTATGTTATGAATTAAGCATTCCAAATTTTCAATTTATAACTGATCAAATAGGCTTAACATGATAGATCACTGGCCGGTTGCTGGCAATCCTTTCTCAGCTCCTTGAGGAGTATACATAACACGAGCTGAGTCTGACTGACGCCACATTACCATCTGAACAATCTAGCCAGTTATGACATAAGCAAGAATCTCATATACCGCTTGCGTCACCTCATATACTGGCAAAGCTAGAATCTCGCATGCCACACTGCCCTATCGATAACAGCTAGAATATCATATAACACTGTATCACCCGCCATATCGATAACAGCTAGAATATCATATACAACTGTATCACCCGCCATATCGATAACAGCTAGAATATCATATACCACTGTATCACCCTCGCCATATCGATAACAGCTAGAATATCATATACCACTGTATCACCCGGCATATCGATAACAGCTAGAATATCATATACCACTGTATCACCCGCGATATCGATAACAGCTAGAATATCATATACCACTGTATCACCCCATATATCGATAACAGCTAGAATATCATATACCACTGTATCACCCGCCATATTGATAACAGCTAGCATATCATATACCACTGTATCACCCGCCATATCGATAACAGCTAGAATATCATATACCACTGTATCACCCGCGATATCGATAACAGCTAGAATATCATATACAACTGTATCACCCACGATATCGATAACAGCTAGAATATCATATACCACTGTATCACCCGCCATATCGATAACAGCTAGAATATCATATACAACTGTATCACCCGCGATATCGATAACAGCTAGAATATCATATACCACTGTATCACCCGCCATATCGATAACAGCTAGAATATCATATACCACTGTATCACCCGCCATATCGATAACAGCTAGAATATCACATACAAACTGTATCACCTGCCCTATCGATAACAGCTAGAATATGTTATACCACTGTATCACCCGCCATATCGATAACAGCTAGAATATCATATACAACTGTATCACCCGCCATATCGATAACAGCTAGAATATCATATACAACTGTATCACCCGCCATATCGATAACAGCTAGAATATCATATACAACTGTATCACCCGCCATATCGATAACAGCTAGATGGTGTTGGTGCTGTATGTAGTGATATGTTGAACACCGTGGTACATCTGTGTGGGTGCTGTATGTAGTGATATGTTGAACACCGTGGTACCTCTGTGTGGGTGCTGTATGTAGAGATATATTGATACCTCTGTCTTTATGTAGTCGGACTGCCATCAATACAATTTAACAGGACAAATATGTTATATGATAAAAGTATCTTAAAAACATATTGTTGGTCATAAAAAGTCTTTGAAGAGATCTATTGACATGCTATTATCCACATAAACATAATATTTTCAGCCAGGTGTTGTGTCAACATCGACAGGTATTTGTTTGGTATAAGTGTGGTATTGGTTCCCATAGAATATGCTGTCCATGCCTGCTTTAAAGGGTTGTACACAGATCTTACACTGATAACTACCAACCCGAACATGGACAAGCGACCTCTTGCCCTTCTACCCGGGTTTCATATGTGTTGGCGGTTAAGTAAACACCTTGCAAACATTTGCTTTATGTGAAAGCCATAAAGACCTCCTTAAATACAAGCTCACACAAGAGCGAAATAGTTTTGCAGCATGAGTTATGGGGCTCTATTGCCAATGGCTTGTTGACTTGCCTATACAATACAGAAAGGCAGTGAGTGAATTCCCCAGCACACCAGACAAATAACACACTGCAATCGACAGGCTGCAACTGTGACTTCTGTGACTCGAGAACACCATTACACTGTGTGTTAATAGAATTACTTGAAAACATCTCACAGTATACACACTGCAGACTTCATGCACCACACAATATTAACAGTGCTGAAAAACTGGTAAGGTAATATTGAAACCAAATGTAGGTGAATGGCGATGAGAAGCTTATCTGTACTGTATCCAGTTGGACATGGCAGTAAATGCATGCACTGACTGATGTTGACACCCACTGATGACCTGACTGATGCTGACACCTACTGATGACCTGACTGATGATGTTCCGTCCACTGATGACCTGACTGATGATGTTTACACCTGCTAATGACCTGGCCGGATGATGTTTACACCTGCTGATGACCTGACTGATGCTGCTGACACACTGATGACCTGACTGATGATGTTGACAACTACTGATGACCTGACTGATGATGTTTACACCTGCTGATGACCTGACGGATGATGTTGACACCCACTGATGACCTGACTGATGATGTTGACACACACTGATGACCTGAGGGATGATGTTGACACCTGCTGATGACCTGATTGATCATGTTGACACCTACTGATGACCTGACTGATGACGTTGACACTCAGTAATGACCTGACTGATGATGCTGACACCAACTGATGATCTGACTGATGATGTTGACACACAGTGATGACCTGACTGATGTTGCTGACACTTACTGATGACCTGACTGATGTTGCTGACACCTACAGATGACCTGACTGATGATGTTGACACCCACTGATGACCTGACTGATGATGCTGACACCTACTGATGACCTGATTGATGATGTTGACACCTACTGATGACCTGACTGATAATGTGTACACCCAGTGATGACCTGACTGATGATGTTAACACCCAGTGATCACCTGATAGATGATGTTGACACCTACTGATGACCTGACTGATGTTGCTGACGCCTACTGATGACCTGACTGATGATGTTGACACCTACTGATGACCTGACTGATGATGATGACACCCAGTGATGACCTGACTGATGATGTTGACACCTACTGATGACCTGACTGATAATGTGTACACCCAGTGATGACCTGACTGATGATGTTGACACCTACTGATGACCTGAGTGATGATGTTGACACCTACTGATGACCTGACTGATGATGTTGACACCTACTGATGACCTGACTGATGATGTTGACACCTACTGATGACCTGACTGATGATGTTGACACCTACTGATGATGTTGACCCTGACTGATTGATGTTGACACCTACTGATGACCTGACTGATGATGTTGACACCTACTGATGACCTGACTGATGATGTTGACACCTGATGATCTGACTGATGATGTTGACTGATGATGATGACCTGACTGATGTTGCTGACACTTACTGATGACCTGACTGATGTTGCTGACACCTACAGATGACCTGACTGATGATGTTGACCCACTGATGATGACTGATGATGCTGACTGATGACCTGATTGATGATGTTGACACCTGACTGATGACCTGACTGATGATGTTAACGCAGTGATCTTGATAGATGACCTGACTGATGTTGACACCTACTGATGACCTGATGATGATGTTGACACCTACTGATGACCTGACTGATGATGATTGACACCAGTGATGACCTGACTGATGATGTTGACACCTACTGATGACCTGACTGATGATGTGATGACACCTACTGATGACCTGACTGATGATGTTGACACCTACTGATGACCTGACTGATGATGTTGACACCTACTGATGACCTGACTGATGATGTTGACACCTACTGATGACCTGACTGATGATGTTGACACCTACTGATGACCTGACTGATGATGTTGACACCTACTGATGACCTGACTGATGATGTTGACACCTACTGATCATCTGACTGATGATGATGACCTGACTCATGAAGTTCACGCCCACTGATGACCTGATTCATGATGGTGACACCCACTGATGACCTGACTGATGACAGTGACACCCACTGATGACCTTACTGATGATCTTGACACCTACTGATGACTTGATTCATACCCCAGGAACAACCTCTCACTTTTTATCTGCTTACCGACCTAGTTGTGACATTTAAAAATATATGCACATGTTCATAAGAAGTAATGATGGTTCAATCTCAAAACATGTATATCTGGCCCACACCCACACACCACACCCACTATTATGAAGGTAATCGAGATACACAATATATATGTATATGTGCGCTTAAACCAGTTGAGCTACGTACCCGCGACCGTCGGAGTGACTTTAGTCCTTTCTCCAAGGCATCCAGCCCTTCCCTGGGCGTGCACACCCCCACCGGCATCGCTATGGTAACACACGCTCCGCGCTTTAACTGCACACCGCCTTGTCAACACTCTGGACAACGTTCACGTCCCCGGTGATATCATCACACGTTTAACACTCAGAAGAAAAACTCAAAACACATGCACAGATCGATCTATGTCGATCACACCGATGAATCGATCAGTGACCCGTCTGGTCAGCCGAAACGTGACGTCCTGTCGGCAACATCAATGGAAACTAACACACACATCCACACTGGTGCTGGTCCGTCGTTATCTCCAGGTAATCCACAGGAAAATATCTGTCACATTCTGTCAGTTCCCAACCACTGACAAGAGCGACTGTCACACCACGCAGTTACTGTTTACTTTTCTGCCGTTCGGCAAAGTTCACTGCAGGTGCCCGTCACAGCGAGACTACCTTCCACACGACGCATTGGGGTTACTATGTACCGTTATGGCACGCCGGGTATAGATGGGAGATTACAGCGATCGGTCGGGATTAGGGGGTAGGCTAATAATCCATAAATCAAAAGCGTTTCTAAAAGTTGAAAAGAAGGAGAAAGGGTCTTTTGTTACAGTCTTATTAACTTCTTACATGACGGGAATGGTATGCATTAGACTGACTGACTGACTGAGTTTGGTTTTACGCCGCTTTCAGCAATATTCCAGCAACATCACGGCGGGGGACACCAGAAATGGGCTGCATTAGACTGTACGCAGGTAGCACCCAACATAGTGAGTCTTTTTGTAACGCTTTATGGTTTAACTAGGTTTTACAAGGAGCGACCACACAGAATACATTATGTTATGAATTCGCATTCCAAATTTTCCAATTTATAACTGATCAAATAGGCTTAACATGATAGATCACTGGCCCGGTTGCTGGCAATCCTTTCTCAGCTCCTTGAGGAGTACATAACACGAGCTGAGTCTGACTGACGGCCACATTACCATCTGAACAATCTAGCCAGTTATGACATAAGCAAGAATCTCATATACCACGCTTCGTCACCTCATATACTGGCAAAAGCTAGAATCTCGCATGCCACACTGCCCTATCGATAACAGCTAGAATATCATATAACACTGTATCACCCGCCATATCGATAACAGCTAGAATATCATATACAACTGTATCACCCGCCATATCGATAACAGCTAGAATATCATATACCACTGTATCACCCGCCATATCGATAACAGCTAGAATATCATATACCACTGTATCACCCGCCATATCGATAACAGCTAGAATATCATATACCACTGTATCACCCGCGATATCGATAACAGCTAGAATATCATATACAACTGTATCACCCGCCATATCGATAACAGCTAGAATATCATATACCACTGTATCACCCGCCATATTGATAACAGCTAGCATATCATATACCACTGTATCACCCGCCATATCGATAACAGCTAGAATATCATATACCACTGTATCACCCGCGATATCGATAACAGCTAGAATATCATATACCACTGTATCACCCGCGATATCGATAACAGCTAGAATATCATATACCACTGTATCACCCGCCATATCGATAACAGCTAGAATATCATATACAACTGTATCACCCGCGATATCGATAACAGCTAGAATATCATATACCACTGTATCACCCGCCATATCGATAACAGCTAGAATATCATATACCACTGTATCACCCGCCATATCGATAACAGCTAGAATATCACATACAAACTGTATCACCTGCCCTATCGATAACAGCTAGAATATGTTATACCACTGTATCACCCGCCATATCGATAACAGCTAGAATATCATATACAACTGTATCACCCGCCATATCGATAACAGCTAGAATATCATATACAACTGTATCACCCGCCATATCGATAACAGCTAGAATATCATATACCACTGTATCACCCATATCATATCGATAACAGCTCAGAATATCATATACCACTGTATCACCCGCCATATCGATAACAGCTAGAATATCATATACAACTGTATCACCCGCCATATCGATAACAGCTAGAATATCATATACCACTGTATCACCCGCCATATCGATAACAGCTAGAATATCATATACCACTGTATCACCCGCCATATCGATAACAGCTAGAATATCATATACAACTGTATCACCCGCCATATCGATAACAGCTAGAATATCATATACAACTGTATCACCCGCCATATCGATAACAGCTAGAATATCATATACCACTGTATCACCCGCCATATCGATAACAGCTAGAATTTCATATACCACTGTATCACCCGCCATATCGATAACAGCTAGAATATCATATACCACTGTATCACCCGCCATATCGATAACAGCTAGAATATCATATACAACTGTATCACCCGCCATATCGATAACAGCTAGAATATCATATACCACTGTATCACCCGCCATATTGATAACAGCTAGAATATCATATACCACTGTATCACCCGCCATATCGATAACAGCTAGAATATCATATACAACTGTATCACCCGCCATATCGATAACAGCTAGAATATGTTATACCACGTGTTCTCTCAATGTGCCATATCGATAACAGCTAGAATATCATATACAACTGTATCTCTATGTGCGGTAATTACGATCACACTTTTACGTGTTCTTCTATGTGCGGTAATGTTTTACGTCTCTATGTGCAGTACGTGTGTCTTACGTGTTCTCTCTATGTGCGGTAATGTGCGTTAATGTTTTACGTCTTACGTGTTTCTCTCTATGTGCGGTAATGTTTTACGTGTTCTCTCTGTGCGTGGTAATGTTTTACGTGTTCTCTATGTGCCTCTGTTTCTATGTGCGGTAATGTTTACGTGTGTGTTACGTGTTCTCTGTTTTACGTTTTTTTACGTTCTATGTGCGGTAGCGTTTCACGTGTTCTCTCAATGTGCGGAAATATTTTACGCTAAATCTGTTTCTATGTGCAAATGTTTTTCATTTTCCGTGTGCAGTAATGTTCGGCTCATAACGGATTGAGAGTAAGCCATGAGCTGGCATTTCACCAGAAAGGTTCACTGACCAAGACCACGGATCTTGCAAATGGCACCGTAGACCACACGGCCTGTCTTCCTTGAAGAAGATACACGTATATATTAACCATTTGTGCCTGGGATGAGAGCTCGCCTCACGTTGTACTAAGCAGCAAACACTGCGGCCTTCAGTGTGCGATGGGAACGTGCAGACCCTGTTACTGTGAGTACAGACGTCAGGTGCAACACGGGTCAGATCTCAGCTTGCACGTCTAGTCATGGGCAGTCATAAGTGTCCGTTTAGGCCCCATCTCCCCTCAACTTGGTGTTACATGGCTGTTCTACCTTACTGGTGACAGTACTGTGAACAATGGAGACGGCGATTTGTCACAAAACTATCCAGGTGTGACGGTCCGGTGCTAGTCACTGACATCACCAAACAAATCACGGGTGCAAGGCCTCACTGAAATATGTTGTTGCCCACATACGATATCCACCTGGCACTCACAGTCAGCGTACCTTGACAACTCCAAAGCTTGGTCACGTGACAAGACGGGACACAAGTGTTATAGAACTTTTAGCATACCTGTGTAGGGAGATTGCCGATACGCGTTGCCGAGAGCTTCACACGAGACATTCAGGGTCGACTTGAAATAACAAAAATATAGTTGACAGATAGCTTGAGTCGTTAGTTTCGGTAGTTGATATGCATCCATAATTGAAAGTTAATAAAACGACGAAAGAGTTTATTGTGCCACAGTATCTCCTGTTTTGTTCATTAACAAGATTACACCCATATTCCCGAAACATTATTAATACAATAACATACGATAAGATAAGATGTTATGGTATTTCTAACTATTGATTCATTTATCTGAACCCGCGAAACGCACTTTAGATCTACACTCGGTACAGGTTTCAACCAGAATATTTCATGTTGTTAATCAGAGGCGAAGCTGCTACACAACACAAAAACATGTCCTTACACTCGGAAATCGTTACAATAACCAGGGAGAATAGAAGATTACCCCTAACTGCGCCCTTAAAAAAAAGTGTTCATCCCGGCAACAAGTATCTCATGCAGGACTGACAGATTTTCTCTGTAGATTATGCTACGGTGAGCTACCTACGTATGCCTGTATAAACATAAGTGATACAAGAGCAACTGGTACAAAATAGACAAACAACTTCTTTATGACTAAAGTGCGACGTTATTGCAAACGGTACGAGAATCTGTATCGAATCGTGGCTCTCTCGTAATACAGAAGTGGTTAAACGCGAAGTTTGTCTCTTTTGTACATGCCAACTTCTAAAATGCCACTGCTCTTATAATGTTCCTCTGAAGGAGTTGTAGGTGTTTCCTGTGATCGATGAAGTTGGTGTAGGTGTTTCCTGTGATGGATGAAGTTGGTGTAGGTGTTTCCTGTGATGGATGAAGTTGGTGTAGGTGTTTCCTGTGATCGATGAAGTTGGTGTAGGTGTTTCCTGTGATCGATGAAGTTGGTGTAGGTGTTTCCTGTGATGGATGAAGTTGGTGTAGGTGTTTCCAAAGAAGGCTGAAGTTGGTGTAGGTGTTTCCTGTGATGGATGAAGTTGGTGTAGGTGTTTCCTGAGATGGATGAAGTTGGTGTAGGTGTTTCCTGTGATGGATGAAGTTGGTGTAGGTGTTTCCTGTGATCGATGAAGTTGGTGTAGGTGTTTCCTGTGATCGATGAAGTTGGTGTAGGTGTTTCCTGTGATGGATGAAGTTGGTGTAGGTGTTTCCTGTGATGGATGAAGTTGGTGTAGGTGTTTCCTGTGATGGACGGTGGAGTTGATGTAGGTGTTTCCTGTGATGGATGAAGTTGGTGTAGGTGTTTCCTGTGATGGATGAAGTTGGTGTAGGTGTTTCCTGTGATGGACGGTGGAGTTGATGTAGGTGTTTCCTGTGATGGACGGAGGAGTTAGTGTAGGTGTTTCCTGTGATGGGTGAAGTTGGTGTAGGTGTTTCCTGTGATGGATGAAGTTGGTGTAGGTGTTTCCTGTGATGGACGGTGGAGTTGATGTAGGTGTTTCCTGTGATGGATGGAGGAATTGGTGTAGGTGATTCCTGTGATGGACGGAGGAGTTAGTGTAGGTCTTTCCTGTGATGGACGGAGGAGTTGGTGTAGGTGTTTCCTGTGATGGACGGAGTTGGTGTAGGTGTTTCCTGTGATGGACGGAGGAGTTGGTGTAGGTGTTTCCTGTGATGGACGAAGGAGTTGATGTAGCAGTTTCTGTGATGGATGGAGGCGTTGGTGTAGGTGTTTCTGTGATGGACGGAGGAGTTGGTGTAGGAGTTTCCTGTGATGGATGGAGGCGTTGGTGTAGGTGTTTCCTGTGATGGATGGAGGCGTTGGTGTAGCTGTTTCTGTGATGAACGGAGGAGTTGGTGTAGGTGTTTCCTGTGATGGATGGAGGCGTTGGTGTAGGTGTTTCCTGTGATGGATGGATTGGCGGCGTTGGTGATGGTGTTTTTTCTGTGATGGATGGAGGAGTAGGTGTAGGTGTTTCCTGTGATGGATGGAGGCGTTGGTGTAGATGTTTCTGTGATGGACGGAGGAGTTGGTGTAGGTGTTTCCTGTGATGGATGGAGGAGTTGGTGTAGGTGTTTCCTGTGATGGATGGAGGAGTTGGTGTAGGTGTTTTCTGTGATGGATGGAGGCGTTGGTGTAGGTGTTTCCTGTGATGGATGGAGGCGTTGGTGTAGATGTTTCTGTGATGGACGGAGGAGTTGGTGTAGGTGTTTCCTGTGATGGATGGAGGCGTTGGTGTAGGTGTTTCCTGTGATGGATGGAGGCGTTGGTGTAGCTGTTTCTGTGATGAACGGAGGAGTTGGTGTAGGTGTTTCCTGTGATGGATGGAGGAGTTGGTGTAGGTGTTTCCTGTGATGGATGGGGGCGTTGGTGTAGGTGTTTCCTGTGATGGATGGAGGCGTTGGTGTAGATGTTTCTGTGATGGACGGAGGAGTTGGTGTAGGTGTTTCCTGTGATGGATGGAGGAGTAGGTGTAGATGTTTCCTGTGATGGACGAAGGAGTTGATGTAGCTGTTTCTGTGATTGATGGAGGAATTGGTGTAGGTGTTTCCTGTGATGGATGGAAGAGTTGGTGTAGATGTTTCTGTGATGGACGGAGGAGTTGGTGTAGGTGTTTCCTGTGATGGATGGAGGCGTTGGTGTAGGTGTTTCCTGTGATGGATGGAGGCGTTGGTGTAGCTGTTTCTGTGATGAACGGAGGAGTTGGTGTAGGTGTTTCCTGTGATGGATGGAGGAGTTGGTGTAGGTGTTTCCTGTGATGGATGGGGGCGTTGGTGTAGGTGTTTCCTGTGATGGACGGGGGAGTTGGTGTAGGTGTTTCCTGAGATGGATGGAGGAGTGTAGATGTTTCTGTGAGGACTGAGGAGTTGATGTCAGTGTTTCCTGTGATGGACCTGGATGAGTTGGAGATGTAGGTGTTTCCTGTGATGGATGGATGGAGGGATGGAGTTGATGTAGGTGTTTCCTGAGATGGATGGAGGAGTTGGTGTATGTGTTTCCTGTGATCGACGGAGGAGTTGATGTAGGTGTTTCCTGAGATAGATGGAGGAGTAGATGTAGCTGTTTCTGTGAGGGACTGAGGAGTTGATGTAGGTGTTTCCTGTGATGGATGGAGGAGTTGGTGTAGTTGTTTCCTGTGATGGACGGGGGAGTTGGTGTAGGTGTTTCCTGTGATGGATGGAGGAGTAGATGTTTCTGTGAGGGACTGAGGAGTTGATGTCAGTGTGTTTCCTGTGATGGACGGATGAGTTGGTGTAGGTATGTCCTGTGATGGATGGAGGAGTTGGTGTAGGTGTTTCCTGTGATGGATGGAGGAGTTGGTGTAGGTGTTTCCTGTGATGGATGGAGGAGTTGATGTAGGTGTTTCCTGTGATGGATGGAGAGTTGATGTAGGTGTTGTATAAGTGTTTCCTGTGATGGATGGAGGAGTTGGTGTAGGTGTTTCCTGTGATGGATGGAGGAGTTGATGTAGGTGTTTCCTGTGATGGATGGAGGAGTTGGTGTGGAGTATATTTCCTGTGATGGATGGAGGAGTTGGTGTAGGTGTTTCCTGTGATGGATGGAGGAGTTGGTGTAGGTGTTTCCTGTGATGGATGGAGGAGTTGATGTAGGTGTTTCCTGTGATGGATGGAGGAGTTGGTGTAGGTGTTTCCTGTGATGGATGGAGGAGTTGGTGTAGGTGTTTCCTGTGATGGATGGAGAGTTGGTGTAGAAGTGTTTCCTGTGATGGACAGGAGGAGTTGATGTAGGTGTTTCCTGTGATGGATGGAGGAGTTGGTGTAGGTGTTTCCTGTGATGGATGGAGAGGAGTTGTTTCCCCTGTGATGGATGGTTGATTTAAGTGTTTCCTGTGATGGATGGAGAAGTTGATTGGTGTTTCCCTGTGATGGATTGTTTCCCTGATGGATGGAGAGTTGATGTAGGTGTTTCCTGTGATGGATGGAGGAGTTGGTGTAGAGTGTTTCCCTGTGATGGATGGAGGAGTTGATGTAGCTGTTTCCTGTGATGGATGGAGGAGTTGATGTAGTTGAGATGGGATAGGAGTTGGTGTATTTTCCTGTGATGGATGGAGGAGTTGATGTAGAAGTGTTCCTGTGATAGATGGAGAAGTTGATGTAGCTGTTTCTGTGAGGGACTGAGGAGTTGATATAGGTGTTTTCCTGTGATGGATGGAGGAGTTGGTGTAGATGTGTTTCCTGTGA
The DNA here is from genome assembly GCF_003918875.1 of Haliotis rubra. Lineage (NCBI taxonomy): Eukaryota > Metazoa > Mollusca > Gastropoda > Lepetellida > Haliotidae > Haliotis > Haliotis rubra. The sequence continues at coordinate 18,733 of NW_025765357.1, read as the reverse complement.
TGGACAGAGGAAGTTGGTAGGTGTTTCCTGAGATGGATAGAGAAGTTGTAGAAGTGTTCCTGTAGAGTGTGATTCTGTGATGGACAGAGGAGTTGGTGAAGTGTTTCCTATGATGGATGGAGGAGTTGAAATGTAGTAAGTTATTCCTGTGATGGACAGGAGAGAGTTGGTGTAGGTGTTTCCTGTGATGGATGGAGTGAGTTGGTTGATGGATGGAGAAGTTAGTGGAGGTGTTTCCTATGATGAACAGAGGAGTTGATGTAGGTGTTTCTGTGATGGATGGAGGAGTTGGTGTAGGTGTTTCCTGTGATGGATGGAGAGTTGAGTAGAGTGTTTCCTGTGATGGATGGAGGAGTTGGTGTAGGTGTTTCCTGTGATGGATGGAGGAGTTGATGTAGAGTGTTTCCTGTGATGGATGGAGGGAGTTGATGTAGAGTGTTTCCTGTGATGGATGGAGGAGTTGGTGTAGGTGTTTCCTGTGATGGATGGAGGAGTTGGTGTAGAGTGTTTCCCTGTGATGGACGGAGGAGTTGATGTAGGTGTTTCTATGATGGATGGAGGAGAGTTGTGTTGTTTCCTGTGATGGACGGAGGAGTTGGTGTAGGTGTTTCCTGTGATGGATGGAGGAGTTGGTGTAGGTGTTTCCTGTGATGGATGGAGGAGTTGATGTAGGTGTTTCCTGTGATGGATGGAGGAGTTGGTGTAGGTATTTCCTGTGATGGATGGAGGAGTTGGTGTAGAGTGTTCCTGTGATGGATGGAGAGTTGATGTAGGTGTTTCCTGTGATGGACAGATGGAGAAGTTGGTGTAGAGTGTTTCCTGTGATGGATGGAGGAGTTGGTGTAGGTGTTTCCTGTGATGGATGGAGGAGTTGGTGTAGGTGTTTCCTGTGATGGATGGAGGAGTTGGTGTAGGTGTTTCCTGTGATGGATGGAGGAGTTGGTGTAGGTGTTTCCTGTGATGGATGGAGGAGTTGGTGTAGGTGTTTCCTGTGATGGACGGAGGAGTTGATGTAGGTGTTTCCTGTGATGGATGGAGGAGTTGGTGTAGGTGTTTCCTGTGATGGATGGAGGAGTTGGTGTAGGTGTTTCCTGTGATGGATGGAGGAGTTGATGTAGGTGTTTCCTGTGATGGATGGAGGAGTTGGTGTATGTGTTTCCTGTGATCGACGGAGGAGTTGATGTAGGTGTTTCCTGAGATAGATGGAGGAGTAGATGTAGCTGTTTCTGTGAGGGACTGAGGAGTTGATGTAGGTGTTTCCTGTGATGGATGGAGGAGTTGGTGTAGTTGTTTCCTGTGATGGACGGGGGAGTTGGTGTAGGTGTTTCCTGAGATGGATGGAGGAGTAGATGTTTCTGTGAGGGACTGAGGAGTTGATGTCGGTGTTTCCTGTGATGGACGGATGAGTTGGTGTAGGTATGTCCTGTGATGGATGGAGGAGTTGGTGTAGGTGTTTCCTGTGATGGATGGAGAGTTGATATAGAGTGTTTCCTGTGATGGATGGAGGAGTTGATGTAGGTGTTCCTGTGATGGATGGAGGAGTTGGTGTAGAGTGTTTCCTGTGATGGATGGAGGAGTTGGTGTAGAGGTGTTTCCTGATATGATGGAGAGGAAGTTGATGTCGGTGTTTCCTGTGATGGATAGGAGTTGGTGTAGGTGTTTCCTGTGATGGATGGAGGAGTTGATGTAGGTGTTTCCTGTGATGGATGGAGGAGTTGGTGTAGGTGTTTCCTGTGATGGATGGAGGAGTTGATGTAGGTGTTTCCTGTGATGGATGGAGGAGTTGATGTAGGTGTTTCCTGTGATGGATGGAGGGAGGAGTTGGTGTAGGTGTTTCCTGTGATGGATGGAGGAGTTGATGTCGGTGTTTCCTGTGATGGACGGATGAGTTGGTGTAGGTATTTCCTGTGATGGATGGAGGAGTTGGTGTAGGTGTTTCCTGTGATGGATGGAGGAGTTGGTGTAGGTGTTTCCTGTGATGGATGGAGGAGTTGGTGTAGGTGTTTCCTGTGATGGATGGAGGAGTTGGTGTAGGTGTTTCCTGTGATGGATGGAGGAGTTGATGTAGGTGTTTCCTGTGATGGATGGAGGAGTTGATGTAGGTGTTTCCTGTGATGGATGGAGAGTTGATGTAGGTGTTTCCTGTGATGGATGGAGGAGTTGTTGTAGGTGTTTCCTGTGATGGATGGAGGAGTTGGTGTAGGTGTTTCCTGTGATGGATGGAGGAGTTGGTGTAGAGTGTTTCCTGTGATGGACGGAGAGAGTTGTGTAGGTGTTTCCTGTGATGGACAGGAGGGAGTTGGTGTAGAGTGTTTCCTGTGATGGATGGAGGAGTTGGTGTAGGTGTTTCCTGTGATGGACGGAGGAGTTGATGTAGGTGTTTCCTGTGATGGATGGAGGAGTTGGTTTAGGTATTTCCTGTGATGGATGGAGGAGTTGATGTAGGTGTTTCCTGTGATGGATGGAGGAGTTGATGTAGGTGTTTCCTGAGATGGATGGAGGAGTTGGTGTATGTGTTTCCTGTGATCGACGGAGGAGTTGATGTAGGTGTTTCCTGAGATAGATGGAGGAGTAGATGTAGCTGTTTCTGTGAGGGACTGAGGAGTTGATGTAGGTGTTTCCTGTGATGGATGGAGGAGTTGGTGTAGTTGTTTCCTGTGATGGACGGGGGAGTTGGTGTAGGTGTTTCCTGTGATGGATGGAGGAGTAGATGTTTCTGTGAGGGACTGAGGAGTTGATGTCGGTGTTTCCTGTGATGGACGGATGAGTTGGTGTAGGTATGTCCTGTGATGGATGGAGGAGTTGGTGTAGGTGTTTCCTGTGATGGATGGAGGAGTTGGTGTAGGTGTTTCCTGTGATGGATGGAGGAGTTGATGTAGGTGTTTCCTGTGATGGATGGAGGAGTTGGTGTAGGTGTTTCCTGTGATGGATGGAGGAGTTGGTGTAGGTGTTTCCTGTGATGGATGGAGGAGTTGATGTCGGTGTTTCCTGTGATGGACGGATGAGTTGGTGTAGGTATGTCCTGTGATGGATGGAGGAGTTGGTGTAGGTGTTTCCTGTGATGGATGGAGGAGTTGGTGTAGGTGTTTCCTGTGATGGATGGAGGAGTTGATGTAGGTGTGTTTCCTGTGATGGATGGAGGAAGTTGGTGTGTAGGTGTTTCCTATGATGGATGGAAGGAGTTAGTGTAGAGTGTTTCCTGAAATGGATGGAGGAGCTGATGTAGGTGTTTCCTGATGGATGGATGGATTGATATAGAGTGTTTCCTGTAGATGGACGGAGGAGTTGTTGTTAGTGTTTCCTGTGATGGATGGATGAGTTGGTGTAGGTATTTCCCTGTGATGGATGGAGAGAGTTAGTGGATAGAGTGTTTCCCTGTGATGGACGGAGCAGTAGGTGTAGAGTGTTCCTGTGATGGACGGAGGAGTTGGTGTAGGTGTTTCCTGTGATGGACAGAGGAAAGTTGGTGGATGGAGAGTTGATGTAGAGTGTTCCCTGTGATGGATGGAGAAATTAGTGTTAGAGTGTTTCCCTGTGATGGATGGAGGAGTGATGCAGAGTGTTTCCTGTGATGGATGGAGGAGTTTGATGTGAAGTGTTTCCTGTGATGGATGGAGGAAGTTGAATTGTAGAGTGTTTCCTGTGATGGATGGAGGAGTGTTGAGTGTAGTGTTTCCTGTGATGGATGGAGAGTTGAGTTAGTGTTTCCTATGGATGGAGGAGTTGGTGTGTAGAGTGTTTCCTGTGATGGATGAAGATGGAGAGTATTCCCTATGATAGATGGAGGAGTTGATGTAAGTTTTCTGAGTGGATGGACGGAGGAGTTGATGTAGGTGTTTCCTGTGATGGACGGAGGAGTTGGTGTAGGTATTTCCTGTGATGGATGGAGGGAGTTGATGTAGGGTGTTTCCTGTGATGGATGGAGGAGTTGGTGTAGGTGTTTCCTGTGATGGATGGAGGAGTTGGAGTGTAGAGTGTTTCCTGTGATGGATGGAGGTTGGTTTAGAGTATTTCCTGTGATGGATGGAGAGTTGATGTAAAGTGTTTCCTGTGATGGATGGAGGAGTTGGTGTAGGTGTTTCCTGTGGATGGATGGAGAGGCAATGTAGAGTGGAGGTGATGGATGGAGGAGTTGGTGGAGGTGTTTCCTGTGATGGATGGAGGGTTGGTGTGGAGTGTTTCCTGTGATGGATGGAGGGAGTTGGTGTAGGTGTTTCCTGTGATGGATGGAGGAGTTGTAGATGTAGGTGTTTCCTGTGATGGATGGATGGAGGAGTTGAGAGTGTTTCCTGTGATGGATGGAGGAGTTGGTGTAGGTGTTCCTGTGATGGATGGAGGAGTTGATGTGGTGTTCCTGTAGGATGGATGGAGGAGTAGAGTGTTTCCTGTGATGGAGTTAGTAGTAGAGTGTTTCCTAGATGATGGATGGAGAGTGGTGTAGGTGTTTCTGTGATGGATGGAGAGTTGGTGTAGGTGTTTCCTGTGATGGATGGAGGAGTTGGTGAGGATGGGAGGTGTAGAGGTTAGTGGTAAGTTCCTGTGATGGATGGAGGAGTTGATGTGGAGTGTGTTTCCTGTGATGGATGGAGGAGTTGGTGTAGGTGTTTCCTGTGATGGATGGAGGAGTTGGTGTAGGTGTTTCCTGTGATGGACGGAGGAGTTGGTGTAGGTGTTTCCTGTGATGGACGGAGGAGTTGGTGTAGGTGTTTCCTGTGATGGATGGAGGAGTTGGTGTAGGTGTTTCCTGTGATGGATGGAGGAGTTGATGTAGGTGTTTTTCCTGTGATGGATGGAGGAGTTGATGTAGGTGTTTCCTGTGATGGATGGAGGAGTTGGTGTAGGTGTTTCCTGTGATGGACGGAGAGTTGGTGTAGAGTGTTTATATGTGATGGATGGAGGAGTTGGTGTAGGTGTTTCCTGTGATGGACGGAGGAGCTGATGTGGTGTTTCCTGAGATGGATGGAGAGTTGGTGTAGAGTGTTTCCTGTGATGGACGGAGGAGTTGGTGTAGGTGTTTCCTGTGATGGATGGAGGAGTTGGTGTAGGAGATGTTTCCTATGATGGACGGAGAGTTGGTGTACTGTGATGGATGGAGGAGCAGGTGTGTAGGTGTTTCCTGTGATGGATGGAGGAGTTGATGTAGGTGCTTCTATGATGGACAGAGGAGTTGGTGTAGAGTGTTTCCTGTGATGGATGGAGAGTTGGTGTAGGTGTTTCCCTGTGATGGACGGAGGAGTTGATGTAGGTGTTTCCTGTGATGGATGGAGGAGTTGGTGTAGGTGTTTCCCTGTGATGGACGGAGGAGTTGATGTAGGTGTTTCCTGTGATGGATGGAGGAGTTGATGTAGAGTGTTTCCTGTGATGGATGGAGGAGCTGGTGTAGGTGTTTCCTGTGATGGATGGAGGAGTTGGTGTAGGTGTTCCTGTGATGGACGGAGGAGTTGATGTAGGTGTTCCTGTGATGGATGGAGGAGCTGAGTATAGAAGTGTTCCCGTGACGGACAGAGGAGAGGTGTAATGTATGAGCTGGGTGTTTCCTGTGATGGACGGAGTTGAGTAGAGTGTTTCCTGAGTGACGGACGGAGGAGCTGGTGTAGGTGCTCCCTGTGATGGATGGAGGAGCTGGTGTAGGTGTTCCTGTGATGGACGGACAGAGGAGTTTGGTGTAAGGTGTTTCCCGTGATGGATGGAGAGCAGCTGATGTTCTGGGTGTAGTGTATTTCCCGTGATGGATGGAGGAGCTGATTTAGTGTTCCCTGGAGACGGATGGAGGATTTGTGCTCCCGTGTGAGGACCTGTAGGTATGATGGATGGAGGAGTTGATGTAGGTTTCCTGTGATGGATGGAGGAGTTGGTGTAGGTGTTCCCTGTGATGGACGGAGAGTTGGTGTAGAGTGTTTCCTGTGATGGATGGAGGAGTGGGTGTAGGTGTTTCCTGTGATGGATGGGAGGAGTTGATGTAGGTGTTCCCTGTGATGGACGGAGGAGTTGATGTAGGTGTTCCCTGTGATGGATGGAGGAGTTGATGTAGAGTGTTTCCTGTGATGGATGGAGGAGTTGGTGTAGGTGTTCCTGTGATGGATGGAGGAGCTGGTGCAGGTGTTTCCTGTGATGGACGGAGAGTTGGATGTAGGTGCTTTCCTGTGATGGATGGAGGAGTTGGTGTGGTGTTTCCTGAGATGGATGGAGGTAGCTGGTAGGTGTTTCCCTGTGATGGATGGAGGAGTTGATGTAAGAGTGTTTCCCTGTGATGGATGGAGGAGTTGATGTAGGTGTTTCCCGGTGATGGATGGAGGAGTTGGTGCAGGTTTCCGTGATGGACGGAGAGCGGATGCAGGTGGCTCCTGTGATGGACGGAGGAGCTGGTGCAGGTGCTCCTGTGATGGATGGAGGAGCTGGTGTAGGTGTTCCCTGTGACGGACGGAGGAGCTGATGCAGGTGTTTCCCAGTGATGGATGGAGGAGCTGGTGTAGGTGTTCCCGTGATGGACGGAGGAGTTGGTGTAGGTGTTCCCTGTGATGGACGGAGGAGCTGGTGTAGGTGTTTCCCGGTGATGGATGGAGGAGCTGATGTAGCAGTTTCCTGTGAGGGACGGAGGAGCTGGTGTAGGTGTTCCCTGTGATGGATGGAGGAGCTGGATGTGAGTATGTTCCTGTGATGGATGGAGGAGTTGGTGTGCAGGTGTTTCCTGTGATGGATGGAGGAGTTGGTGTAGAGTGTTTCCTGTGATGGATGGAGGAGCTGGATGTAGGTGTTCCCTGTGATGGATGGAGGAGTTGGTGTAGGTGTTTCCCTGTGATGGATGGAGGAGTTGATGGTAGGAGTGTTTCCTGTGATGGATGGAGGAGTTGGTGTAGGTGTTCCCTGTGATGGATGGAGGAGTTGGTGTAGAGTGTTCCTGTGATGGATGGAGGAGTTGGTGTAGGTGTTTCCTGTGATGGATGGAGGAGTTGATGTAGGTGCTTTCCCTGTGATGGATGGAGGAGTTGGTGTAGGTGTTTCCCTGTGATGGACGGAGGAGTTGGATGTAGGTGTTTCCCTGTGATGGACGGAGGAGCTGGTGTAGGTGTTCCCTGTGATGGATGGAGGAGTTGGTGTAGGTGTTTCCCGTGATGGATGGATAGGAGTTGATGTAGGTGTTTCCCTGAGATGGATGGAGGAGCTGGTGTATAGGTGTTTCCTGTGATGGATGGAGGAGTTGGTGGACAGAGTAGGTGTTTCCCTGTGATGGATGGAGGAGGAGTTGGTGTAGGTGTTTCCTGTGATGGATGGAGGAGTTGGTGTAGGTGTTTCCTGTGATGGATGGAGGAGTTGATGTAGGTGTTTCCTGTGATGGATGGAGGAGTTGGTGTAGGTGTTTCCTGTGATGGATGGAGGAGTTGATGTAGGTGTTTCCTGTGATGGACGGAGGAGTTGATGTAGGTGTTTCCTGATGATGGACGGAGGAGTTGGTGTAGGTGTTTCCTGTGATGGACGGAGGAGTTGGTGTAGGTGTTTCCTGTGATGGATGGAGGAGTTGGTGTAGGTGTTTCCTGTGATGGATGGAGGAGTTGGTGTAGGTGTTTTCCTGTGATGGATGGAGGAGTTGATGTAGGTGTTTCCTGTGATGGATGGAGGAGTTGATGTAGGTGTTTCCTGTGATGGATGGAGGAGTTGATGTAGGTGTTTCCTGTGATGGATGGAGGAGTTGGATGTAGGTGTTTCCTGAGATGGATGGAGGAGTTGGTGTAGGTGTTTCCTGTGATGGAGTGGAGGTTTCCCTGTGCTGGACTAGAAGGAATTAGGTGTTTCCTGTGATGGATGGAGGAGTTGGTGTAGGTGTTTCCTGTGATGGATGGAGGAGTTGATGTAGGTGTTTCCTGTGATGGACGGAGGAGTTGATGTAGGTGTTTCCTGTGATGGACGGAGGAGTTGGTGTAGGTGTTTCCTGAGATGGATGGAGGAGTTGGTGTAGGTGTTTCCTGTGATGGATGGAGGAGTTGGTGTAGGTGTTTCCTGTGATGGATGGAGGAGTTGATGTAGGTGGTGTTCCTGTGATGGACGGAGGAGTTGGTGTAGGTGTTTCCTGAGATGGATGGAGGAGTTGATGTAAGTGTTCCTGTGATGGATGGAGGAGTTGATGTAGGTGTTTCCTGTGATGGATGGAGGAGTTGGTGTAGGTGTTTCCCTGCTGATGGATGGAGGAGTTGGTGTAGGTGTTTCCTGTGATGGATGGAGGAGTTGATGTAGGTGTTTCCCTGTGATGGATGGAGGAGCTGGTGTAGGTGTTTCCTGTGATGGATGGAGGAGCTGATGTCTGAGGTGTTCCTGTGATGGATGGAGGAGTTGGTGTAGGTGTTTCCTGTGATGGATGGAGGAGTTGGTGTAGGTGTTTCCTGTGATGGATGGAGGAGTTGGTGTAGGTGTTTCCTGTGATGGATGGAGGAGTTGATGTAGGTGTTTCCTGTGATGGATGGAGGAGTTGGTGTAGGTGTTTCCTGTGATGGATGGAGGAGTTGATGTAGGTGTTTCCTGTGATGGATGGAGGAGCTGATGTAGGTGTTTCCTGTGATGGATGGAGGAGTTGGTGATGTAGGTGTTTCCTGTGATGGATGGAGGAGTTGATGTAGGTGTTTCCTGTGATGGATGGAGGAGTTGGTGTAGGTGTTTCCTGTGATGGATGGAGGAGTTGGTGTAGGTGTTTCCTGTGATGGATGGAGGAGTTGGTGTAGGTGTTTCCTGTGATGGATGGAGGAGTTGGTGTAGGTGTTTCCTGTGATGGATGGAGGAGTTGGTGTAGGTGTTTCCTGTGATGGATGGAGGAGTTGTGTAGGTGTTTCCTGTGATGGATGGAGGAGTTGGTGTAGGTGTTTCCTGTGATGGATGGAGGAGTTGGTGTAGGTGTTTCCTGTGATGGACAGAGGAGTTGGTGTAGGTGTTTCCTGTGATGGATGGAGGAGTAGGTGTTTCCTGTGATGAATGGAGGAGTTGATGTAGGTGTTTCCTGTGATGGACGGAGGAGTTGGTGTAGGTGTTTCCTGTGATGGATGGAGGAGTTGGTGTAGGTGTTTCCTGTGATGGACAGGAGGAGTTGATGTAGGTGTTTCCTGTGATGGACGGAGGAGTTGGTGTAGGTGTTTCTGTGATGGATGGAGGAGTTGGTGTAGGTGTTTCCTGTGATGGACGGAGGAGTTGATGTAGGTGTTTCCTGTGATGGATGGAGGAGTTGGTGTAGGTGTTTCCTGTGATGGATGGAGGAGTTGATGTAGGTGTTTCCTGTGATGGACGGAGGAGTTGATGTAGGTGTTTCTGTGAGATGGATGGAGGAGTTGGTGTAGGTGTTTCCTGTGATGGATGGAGGAGTTGGTGTAGGTGTTTCCTGTGATGGATGGAGGAGTTGGTGTAGGTGTTTCCTGTGATGGATGGAGGAGTTGATGTAGGTGTTTCCTGTGATGGACTGAGGAGTTGATGTAGGTGTTTCCTGTGATGGACGGATGAGTTGGTGTAGGTGTTTCCTGTGATGGATGGAGGAGTTGGTGTAGGTGTTTCCTGTGATGGATGGAGGAGTTGGTGTAGGTGTTTCCTGTGATGGATGGAGAGTTGATGTAGGTGTTTTCTGTGATGATGGACGAGGGAAGTGATGTTGGTGTTCCTGAGATGGATGGAGGAGTTGGTGTAGGTGTTCCCGTGATGGATGGAGAGTTGGTGTAGGTGTTTCCTGTGATGATGGATGGAGGAGCTGATGTAGGTGTTTCCTGTGATGGATGGAGGAGTTGATGTAGGTGTTTTGTCCTGTGATGGACGGAGGAGCTGGTGTAGGTGTTGATGTTTCCTGTGATGGATGGAGGAGTTGTTGGTGTAGGTGTTTCCTGTGATGGATGGAGGAGTTGGTGTAGGTGTTTCCTGTGATGGATGGAGGAGTTGATGTAGGCGGTGTTTCCCTGTGATGGATGGAGTAGAGTGTGATGTAGGTGTTTGCTGTGATGGACGAGGAGTTTATGGATTCCTGTGATGGATGGAGGAGTGGTGTAGAGTGTTCCCTGTGATGGATGGAGGAGTTGGTGTAGGTGTTTCCTGTGATGGATGGAGGAGCTGGTGTAGAGTGTTCCTGTGATGGACGGAGAGTTGGTGTAGGTGTTTCCTGAGATGGATGGAGGAGCTGTGTACATGTTTCTGTGATGGACGGAGGAGCTGATGCAGGTGTTCCTGTGATGGACGGAGGAGAGCTGGTGTAGGTATGTTCCTGTGATGGATGGAGGAGTTGGACGTAGGTGTTCCCTGTGATGGATGGAGAGAGTTGGTGTAGGTGTTCCTGTGATGGATGGAGGAGTTGGTGTAGTGTTTCCCAGATGGATGGAGTTGGTGATGGTGTTTTCCTGTGATGGATGGAGAGTTGGTGTAGAGTGTTCCCTGAGATGGATGGAGGAGTTGGTGTAGGTGTTTCCCGTGATGGATGGAGGAGTTGATATATGAGTGTTTCCTGTGATGGACGGAGGAGTTGGTGTAGTGTTTCCCTGTGATGGATGGAGGAGTTGGTGTAGAAGTGTTTCCTGTGATGGATGGAGGAGCTTGGTGTAGGTGTTTCCCTGTGATGGATGGAGGAGTTGAGTAAGGTGTTCCCTGAGATGGATGGAGAGTTGGTGTAGAGTGTTTCCCTGTGATGGATGGAGGAGTTGGTGTAGGTGTTTCCTGTGATGGATGGAGGAGTTGGTGATGGAGGTGTTTCCTGTGATGGATGGAGGAGTTGATGTAGAGTGTTTCCTGTGATGGATGGAGGAGTTGGTGGTGAGTGTTCCCTGTGATGGACAGGAGTAGAGTTGATGTGGAGTGTTTCCTGTGATGGATGGAGGAGTTGATGTAGGTGTTTCCGTGTGATGGATGGAGGAGCGGGATGGATGTAGGTGCTTTCCTGTGATGGACGGAGGAGTTAGTGTAGGTGTTTCCTATGATGGATGGAGGAGTTGATGTAGGTGCTTTCCTGTGATGGATGGAGGAGTTGGTGTAGAGTGTTTCCTGTGATGGATAGGAGGAGCTGATAGGACGTGTTTCCTGTGATGGATGGAGGAAGTTGGTGTAGAGTGTTCCTGTGATGGACGGAGGAAGCTGGTGAAGGTATTTCCCTGTGATGGATGGAGGAGCCAGAGATTGTAGAGTGTTTCCTGTGATGGATGGAGGAGTTGGTGTAGGTGTATTCCCTGTGATGGATGGAGGAAGTAAGGTGTAGAGTGTTTCCCTGTGATGGATGGAGAGTTGGTGTAGGTGTTTCCCTGTGATGGATGGAGGAGTTGATGTAGGTGTTCCCGTATGATGGATGGAGGAGTTGATGTAGGTGTTTCCTGTGATGAGACGAGGAGGCTCACGTGACGTGTAGGTGTTTCCTGTGATGGATGGAGGAGTTGATGTAGGTGTTTCCTGTGATGGATGGAGGAGTTGGTGTAGGTGTTTCCTGTGATGGATGGAGGAGTTGATGTAGGTGTTTCCCTGTGATGGATGGAGGAGCTTGGTGTAGGTGTTCCCTGTGATGGATGGAGGAGTTGATGCAGGTGTTTCCTGTGATGGATGGAGGAGTTGATGTAGGTGTTTCCTATGATGGATGGAGGAGTTGGTGTAAGGTGTTTCCTGTGATGGATGGAGGAGTTGAGTGTAGGTGTTTCCTGTGATGGATGGAGGAGTTGATGTAGGTGTTCCTGTGATGGACGGAGGAGTTGATGTAGGTGTTTCCTGTGATGGATGGAGGAGTTGGTGTAGGTGTTTCCTGTGATGGACGGAGGAGTTGGTGTAGGTGTTTCCTGTGATGGATGGAGGAGTTGGTGTAGGTGTTTCCTGTGATGGACGGAGGAGTTGATGTAGGTGTTTCCTGTGATGGATGGAGGAGTTGGTGTAGGTGTTTCCTGTGATGGATGGAGGAGTTGGTGTAGGTGTTTCCTGTGATGGATGGAGGAGTTGATGTAGGTGTTTCCTGTGATGGATGGAGGAGTTGATGTAGGTGTTTCCTGTGATGGATGGAGGAGTTGGTGTAGGTGTTTCCTGTGATGGACGGAGGAGTTGATGTAGGTGTTTCCTGTGATGGATGGAGGAGTTGGTGTAGGTGTTTCCTGTGATGGATGGAGGAGTTGATGTAGGTGTTTCCTGTGATGGACGGAGGAGTTGATGTAGGTGTTTCCTGTGATGGATGGAGGAGTTGGTGTAGGTGTTTCCTGTGATGGACGGAGGAGTTGGTGTAGGTGTTTCCTGAGATGGATGGAGGAGTAGATGTTTCTGTGAGGGACTGAGGAGTTGATGTAGGTGTTTCCTGTGATGGACGGAGGAGTTGGTGTAGGTGTTTCCTGTGATGGATGGAGGAGTTGGTGTAGGTGTTTCCTGTGATGGACGGAGGAGCTGATGTAGGTGTTTCCTGTGATGGATGGAGGAGTTGGTGTAGGTGTTTCCTGTGATGGATGGAGGAGTTGATGTAGGTGTTTCCTGTGATGGATGGAGGAGTTGATGTAGGTGTTTCCTGTGATGGATGGAGGAGTTGGTGTAGGTGTTTCCTGTGATGGATGGAGGAGTTGGTGTAGGTGTTTCCTGTGATGGATGGAGGAGTTGGTGTAGGTGTTTCCTGTGATGGATGGAGGAGTTGATGTGATGGACTGAGAGTTGATGTTTCTCCTGTGATGGACGGAGGAGTTGGTGTAGGAGGTGTTTCCTGTGATGGATGGAGGAGTTGGTGTAGGTGTTTCCTGTGATGGATGGAGGAGTTGGTGTAGGTGTTTCCTGTGATGGAGGAGTTCCCTAGAAGTGGATGAGTTGGTGTAGGTGTTTCCTGTGATGGATGGAGGAGTTGATGTAGGTGTTTCCTGTGATGGATGGAGGAGTTGGTGTAGGTGTTTCCTGTGATGGACGGAGGAGTTGGTGTAGGTGTTTCCTGTGATGGATGGAGGAGTTGATGTAGGTGTTTCCTGTGATGGATGGAGGAGTTGATGTAGGTGTTTCCTGTGATGGATGGAGGAGTTGGTGTAGGTGTTTCCTGTGATGGATGGAGGAGTTGGTGTAGGTGTTTCCTGTGATGGATGGAGGAGTAGGTGTAGGTGTTTCCTGTGATGGATGGAGGAGTTGATGTAGGTGTTTCCTGTGATGGATGGAGGAGTTGATGTAGGTGTTTCCTGTGATGGATGGAGGAGTTGATGTAGGTGTTTCCTGAGATGGATGGAGGAGTTGGTGTAGGTGTTTCCTGTGATGGATGGAGGAGTTGATGTGTAGGTGTTTCCTGTGATGGATGGAGGAGTTGGTGTAGGTGTTTCCTGTGATGGACGGAGGAGTTGGTGTAGGTGTTTCCTGAGATGGATGGAGGAGTAGGTGTAGGTGTTTCCTGTGATGGACGGAGGAGTTGATGTAGGTGTTTCCTGTGATGGATGGGAGGAGTTGGTGTAGGTGTTTCCTGTGATGGATGGAGGAATTGGTGTAGGTGTTTCCTGTGATGGATGGAGGAGTTGGTGTAGGTGTTTCCTGTGATGGATGGAGGAGTTGGTGTAGGTGTTCCTGTGATGGATGGAGGAGTTGATGTAGGTGTTTCCTGTGATGGACGGAGGAGTTGGTGTAGGTGTTTCCTGTGATGGATGGAGGAGTTGGTGTAGGTGTTTCCTGTGATGGATGGAGGAGTTGATGTAGGTGTTTCCTGTGATGGACGGAGGAGTTGGTGTAGGTGTTTCCTGTGATGGATGGAGGAGTTGGTGTAGGTGTTTCCTGTGATGGATGGAGGAGTTGATGTAGGTGTTTCCTGTGATGGATGGAGGAGTTGATGTAGGTGTTTCCTGTGATGGATGGAGGAGTTGATGTAGGTGTTTCCTGTGATGGATGGAGGAGTTGATGTAGGTGTTTCCTGTGATGGATGGAGGAGTTGGTGTAGGTGTTTCCTGTGATGGATGGAGGAGTTGGTGTAGGTGTTTCCTGTGATGGATGGAGGAGTTGATGTAGGTGTTTCCTGTGATGGATGGAGGAGTTGGTGTAGGTGTTTCCTGTGATGGACGGAGGAGTTGATGTAGGTGTTTCCTGAGATGGATGGAGGAGTAGGTGTAGCTGTTTCTGTGATGGATGGAGGAGTTGATGTAGGTGTTTCCTGTGATGGATGGAGGAGTTGGTGTAGGTGTTTCCTGTGATGGACGGGGGGAGTTGGTGTAGGTGTTTCCTGTGATGGATGGAGGAGTAGATGTTTCTGTGAGGGACTGAGGAGTTGATGTAGGTGTTTCCTGTGATGGACGGAGAGTTGGTGTAGGTATGTCCTGTGATGGATGGAGGAGTTGGTGTGTAGGTGTTCCCTGTGATGATGGATGGAGGAGTTGATGTAGAGTAGTGTTTCCTGTGATGGATGGAGGAGTTGGTGTAGGTGTTTCCTGTGATGGATGGAGGAGTTGATGTAGGTGTTTCCTGTGATGGATGGAGGAGTTGATGTAGGTGTTTCCTGTGATGGATGGAGGAGTTGGTGTAGGTGTTTCCTGTGATGGACGGAGGAGTTGGTGTAGGTGTTTCCTGTGATGGATGGAGGAGTTGATGTAGAGATGTCTTTCCTGTGATGGATGGAGGAGTTGGTGTAGGCGTGTTTCCTGATGGATGGAGGAGTTGGTGTAGGTGTTTCCTGTGATGGATGGAGGAGTTGGTGTAGGTGTTTCCTGTGATGGATGGAGGAGTTGGTGTAGGTGTTTCCCTGTGATGGATGGAGGAGTTGGTGTAGGTGTTCCCTGTGATGGACGGAGGAGCTGATGTAGGTGTTTCCGTGATGGACGGAGGAGTTGGTGCAGGTGTTTCCTGTGATGGATGGAGGAGTTGGTGTAGGTGTTTCCCTGTGATGGATGGAGGAGCTGATGTAGGTGTTTCCTGGATGGATGGATGGAGGAGTTGGTGATGGATGGAGGAGTTGTTTCCCTGTGATGGATGGAGGAGTTGGTGTAAGAGTGTTTCCCTGTGATGGATGGAGGAGTTGGTGTAGGTGTTTCCTATGATGGATGGAGTTGATGTAGGTGTTCCTGTGATGGATGGAGGAGTTGATGTAGGTGTTTCCTGTGATGGACGGGGGAGTTGATGTTGGTGTTTCCTGAGATGGATGGAGGAGTTGGTGCAGGTGTTTCCTGTGATGGATGGAGGAGTTGGTGTAGGTGTTTCCTGTGATGGATGGAGGAGTTGGTGTAGGTGTTTCCTGTGATGGATGGAGGAGTTGATGTAGGTGTTTCCTGTGATGGACGGAGGAGTTGATGTAGGTGTTTCCTGTGATGGATGGAGGAGTTGGTGTAGGTGTTTCCTGTGATGGATGGAGGAGCTGGTGTAGGTGTTCCTGTGATGGATGGAGGAGTTGGTGTTCCCAGAAGTGTTTCCCGTGATGGATGGAGGAGTTGGTGTAGGTGTTCCCTGTGATGGATGGAGGAGCTGTTGGTGCAGTGTTCTGTGATGGACGGAGGAGTTGATGTAGGTGTTCCCTGATGGATGGAGGAGCTGGTGTAGGTGTTTCCTGTGATGGATGGAGGAGTTGGTGTAGGTTGTCCTGTGATGGACGGGGAGGAGTTGGTGTTCCCTGTGATGGATGGAGGAGCTGGTGTGGAGCCTCCCGTGATGGATGGAGGAGTTGATAGGTGTTCCTGTGATGGACGGAGGAGCTGATGTGGTGTTCCCTGTGATGGATGGAGGAGCTGGTGTAGGTGTTCCCTGTGATGGACGGAGGAGCTGGTGTAGGTGTTTCCTGTGATGGATGGAGGAGCTGGTGCAGGTGTTCCCGTGATGGATGGAGGAGCTGGTGTAGGTGTTTCCTGTGATGGACGGAGGAGCTGATGTAGGTGTTCCTGTGATGGATGGAGGAGTTGGTGTGTAGGGATGGAGGAGCTGGTGTAGGTGTTCCTGTGATGGATGGAGGAGCTGGTGTAGGTGTTTCCTGTGATGGACGGAGGAGTTGATGTAGGTGTTTCCTGTGATGGATGGAGGAGTTGATGTAGGTGTTTCCTGTGATGGACGGGGGAGTTGATGTTGGTGTTTCCTGAGATGGATGGAGGAGTTGGTGTAGTTGTTTCCTGTGATGGACGGAGGAGCTGATGCAGGTGTTCCCTGTGATGGATGGAGAGCTGATGTAGGTGTTTGCTGTGATGGATGGAGGAGTTGGTGTAGGTGTTTCCTGTGATGGACGGAGGAGTTGATGTAGGTGTTTCCTGTGATGGATGGAGGAGTTGGTGTAGGTGTTTCCTGTGATGGATGGAGGAGTTGGTGTAGGTGTTTCCTGTGATGGATGGAGGAGTTGGTGTAGGTGTTTCCTGTGATGGATGGAGGAGTTGGTGTAGGTGTTTCCCTGTGATGGACGGAGGAGCTGATGTTGGTGTTTCCTGTGATGGATGGAGGAGTTGGTGTAGGTGTTTCCTGAGATGGATGGAGGAGTTGATGTAGGTGTTTCCTGTGATGGATGGAGGAGTTGATGTAGGTGTTTCCTGTGATGGATGGAGGAGTTGGTGTAGGTGTTTCCTGTGATGGATGGAGGAGCTGGTGTAGAGGTGTTTCCTGTGATGGATGGAGGAGCTGATGTAAGGTGTTCCCTGTGATGGATGGAGGAGCTGATGTAGGTGTTTCCCTGTGATGGACGGAGGAGCTGATGTAGGTGTGTCCCTGTGATGGATGGAGGAGCTGGTGTAGGTGTTCCCTGTGATGGACGGAGGAGCTGGTGTGGTGTTTCCTGTGATGGATGGAGGAGTTGGTGTAGGTGTTTCCTGACTGAGGAGCTGGACCTGTGATGAGGAGTTGGTGTAGTGTTTCCTGTGATGGACGGAGGAGTTGGTGCAGGTGTTCCCAGTGATGGATGGAGGAGTTGGTGTAGGTGTTTCCTGTGATGGACGGAGGAGCTGGTGTAGGTGTTCCCGTGATGGATGGAGGAGCTGATGCAGGTGTTTCCTGTGATGGATGGAGGAGCTGATGTAGGTGCTCCTGTGATGGACGGAGGAGCTGGTGCAGGTGTTCCCGAGATGGATGGAGGAGTTGGTAGAGTGTTTCCTGTGATGGACGGAGGAGCTGATGTAGGTGTTTCCTGTGATGGATGGAGGAGCTGATGTAGGTGTTTCCCTGATGATGGATGGAGGAGTTGGTGTAGGTGTTTCCCTGTGATGGACAGGATGGAGATGGATGGATGGAGGAGTTGGTGTAGGTGTTTCCTGTGATGGATGGAGGAGTTGGTGTAGGTGTTCCTGTGATGGATGGAGGAGTTGGTGTAGGTGTTTCCTGTGATGGATGGAGGAGCTGATGCAGGTGTTTCCCTGTGATGGATGGAGGAGTTGATGTAGGTGTTTCCTGTGATGGATGGAGGAGCTGGTGTAGGTGTTCCTGTGATGGATGGAGGAGTTGATGTAGGTGTTTCCTGTGATGGACGGAGGAGCTGATGTAGGTGTTTCCTGTGATGGATGGAGGAGTTGATGTAGGTGTTTCCTGTGATGGACGGAGGAGTTGATGTAGGTGTTTCCTGTGATGGATGGAGGAGTTGGTGTAGAGGTTTCCCTGTGATGGATGGAGGAGCTGAGGTGTTTCCTGTGATGGATGGAGGAGTTGATGTAGGTGTTTCCTGTGATGGATGGAGGAGTTGATGGAGGTGTTTCCTGTGATGGATGGAGGAGTTGGTGTAGGTGTTTCCTGTGATGGATGGAGGAGTTGGTGTAGGTGTTTCCTGTGATGGATGGAGGAGTTGGTGTAGGTGTTTCCTGTGATGGACGGAGGAGTTGATGTAGGTGTTCCTGTGATGGATGGAGGAGTTGGTGTAGGTGTTTCCTGTGATGGATGGAGGAGTTTGCCCTGACCACAGGATGTGAGATGGAGAAGAGTTGCATGGTGTTCCTGTGATGGATGGAGGAGTTGGTGTAGGTGTTTCCTGTGATGGATGGAGGAGCTGATGTAGGTGTTTCCTGTGATGGATGGAGGAGTTGGTGTAGGTGTTTCCTGTGATGGATGGAGGAGTTGATGTAGGTGTTTCCTGTGATGGATGGAGGAGTTGATGTAGGTGTTTCCTGTGATGGACGGAGGAGTTGATGTAGGTGTTTCCTGAGATGGATGGAGGAGTTGGTGTAGGTGTTTCCTGTGATGGATGGAGGAGTTGGTGTAGGTGTTTCCTGTGATGGATGGAGGAGTTGATGGATGTAGGTGGTGTTTCCTGTGATGGATGGAGGAGTTGATGATAGGTGTTTCCTGTGATGGATGGAGGAGTTGGTGTAGGTGTTTCCTGTGATGGATGGAGGAGTTGATGTAGGTGTTTCCTGTGATGGATGGAGGAGTTGGATGTAGGTGTTTCCTGTGATGGATGGAGGAGTTGATGTAGGTGTTTCCTGTGATGGATGGAGGAGTTGGTGTAGGTGTTTCCTGTGATGGATGGAGGAGGATGTTGGTGTGGAGATGGATGGAGGAGTTGGTGTAGGTGTTTCCTGTGATGGACGGAGAGTTGGTGGAGGTGTTTCCTCGTGATGGATGGAGGAGTTGATGTAGGTGTTCCTGTGATGGACTGGAGGAGTTGGTAGGTGGTGTTTCCTGTGATGGATGGAGGAGTTGATGTTGGTGTTTCCTGTGATGGACGGAGGAGTTGGTGTAGGTGTTTCCTGTGATGGATGGAGGAGTTGGTGTAGGTGTTTCCTGTGATGGATGGAGGAGTTGATGTAGGTGTTTCCTGTGATGGATGGAGGAGTTGGTGTAGGTGTTTCCTGTAGATGGATGGAGGAGGAGATGGAGGAGATGGAGGGGTAGTTGCCTGGTGATGAATGGAGGGAGTAGATGG